>NW_027167514.1:0-30218 GCF_013368605.1 Nyctibius grandis
ATGGGTATCCGGGCTTGTTTACCTACCCAAATGTCCAAACGTTTAACACTCTGTCCAAAGAAATGAGGAGCCTAGAGTCCGGCTCCAAAATGCGAACGTCCGCAGATTCCTCCCACAACAAATGTGCAGGCCTTAAAAGCTACTCCTCGTTCCAATTGTCCCATATCAGCCGTATCACAGCTCCAACAACCATGAGGCTCAAGGCTTGTTTACCTACCCAAATGTCCAAATGTTTCACACCATGTCCAATCAAAATATAGCCGAGAGCCAGGCTCCAAAATGCAAACGTCCGCAGATTCCTACCACAAAAAAGGTGCAGACTTAAAAGCTATTCCTGGCTGCAATCGTGCCATGTCAGCCCTTTCACAGCCCCGACAACCATGGGGCTCCGGGCTTGTTTACCTACCCAAAAGTCCAAACGTTTCACACTATGTCCAAGAAAAAAATCGCCGAGAGCCAGGCTCCAAAATGTGAACGTCCGCAGATTCCTCCCACAACAAAGGTGCAGGCCTTAAAAGCAATTCCTGGCTGCATTCGTCCCATATCAGCCCTTTCACAGCCCCAACAACCATGGGGCTCCGGGCTTGTTTACCTACCCAAAAGTCCAAACGTTTGACACTACGTCCGAGAAAAAGCCGAGGCGAGAGCCAGGCTCCAAAATGCGAACGTCCGCAGATTGCTCCCACAACAAAGGTGCAGGCCTTAAAAGCTATTGCTGGCTGCATTCGTCCCATATCAGCCCTTTCATAGCCCGAACAACCATGGGGCTCCGGGCTTGTTTATCTACGCTAATGTCCAAACGTTTCACACTATGACCAAAAAAAATAAAAAACCAACCCAGAGCCAGGCTCCAAAATACGAACAGCCGCAGATTGCTCCCACAACAAAGGTGCAGGTCTTAAAAGCAATTCCTGGCTGCAATCGTCCCATATCAGCCCTTTCACAGCCCCAAGAACCATGGGGCTCCGGGCTTGTTTACCTACCTGAAAGTCCACACATTTCACACTGTGTCGAAGAAAAATATAGCCGAGTGTAGGGTTCCCACGAGACAATTGTGGGAACGAGGTACTGAACGAGCTACGTCCACGCATGTCCAGGGGGTGGTAATGGGGTGGTGATGAACTAGCCAATCATAATACAGAACAAGGGCCTTAGCTATGAGACCAACAAGATATGGGGGAAGTTGAGGACCTTGGCTATGAGAAAAATAAGATATGGGGAAGGTGAAAAATAAGAAAGAATGCAGCACCTGCAAGATATAACTTTTTAGCATAAGCCAATCAGCACTAATATAGAGGTGTGTGAACAAAGCATACTAACCAATCATAATAGAAATGACATGTACACAGAGTGTGTACAAAAATAGAATAGTATAAATGTACCCTCAATAGAATAGTATAAATGTACCCTCAGATACATAAATAAATGAGATCTGCTTAACGATCATATTGGTCTGCGTGCATTTACTCCGAGCCCTCTCAACAGCCGAGAGCCAGGCTCCAAAATGCGAACGTCCGCAGATTGCTCCCACAACAAAGGCGAAGGTCTTAAAAGCTATTCCTGTCTGTAATAGTCCCATATCATCCCTTTCACAGCCCCAACAACCATGGGGGCCCGGGCTTGTTTACCTATCCAAAAGTCAAAACGTTTCACACTATGTCTGTCCTGGTTTGGCCCAAACCAGGCCAATTAGTCTTAAAGAAACAAGGTCAGTGCTAAATTCCTCACTGCTTACGAGTGAAGAGCCAAAGGGGGGGTTGCACCTGCAGGAAGGAGCAGACAGGGCAGGTGCCCCAAGATTGACCAATGAGGTATTCCATCCCATACATGTCATTCTCACTTTCCTATTTATCACTAACCCACTGCCTCCTGGAGGTGGGGCCCAGGAGGGAGGGGCCTTCCTGTCTTCCACTGGTTGGTACCAGCTTTGCCAATTCTCCAGTTAAAAGCCTGCAGGTGTGATGGCAGGGGGAGCTACTGCATTTTCCCCTCTGCCTGTGCTGGTGGGAGCAACTTTGCCTGAGGAGGATTTCTAAGCTCTCGATCTTGGATTTGTATATATTTGTATGTATTTGATTATTTCTATTATTACTATTATACTCTTTTTCATTACTATAGTTTATTAAAACTGTTTTAACTTTCCAACCTGTAAGTCTCTCTCCCTTTTCCCTTTCCTTTTCCCTTAGGGTGGGGGGGGGAGAGGGTTAACAGAGAGCATCTGCCACTGGGTTAACAGCTGGCCTAGCTTTAAACTGTGACAGATTTATTGGTGCCCAATGTGGGGCACGAGAGAAGCTTCAACAGGCTGCTCTGATAAGTTGAATCCTGGCTCTGGTGGGAGGAGACCTGGAGAGCTCAGCTGAGAGAGTATCAGATTTCTTCCTTTGAGATTTATGAAGGGTTGGAAATTAAAACAGATAGTGAAAATGGTGATGTCATTTTTGAATGCTGTGTTATCTCGTCTTTTTATAGAGTTTCTTTCACAATTGAGTATTGCAATGATGCCTTACCTGCCGTGGGCACTGTGTTATTGCTTGCTTCTTCTTAATGTTTACATGCGGTTTAGCAGTGGGCGCTGGTCGAAATGTATTGTTTTGGTATGGGGTTTGATACTGATTTATGCTGTGATAAAGTGGGCAGTTAATATTCTGATCTCTTATCTCTATGACACAATCATGGGCAGCTTTAATCGCGAATCAGTAGCAGCGACTTCATCTGCACGCTCCAGGCGTCCTTTAGCTGATTCTTTTAATGATTACGCTTCCAGTTTTACTTCGGGAAATAGTACCTTCTCCTTTTCTGCCAAGCTGATTCCACTAGATTTTTGTGAAATTAGGATGGTGCTGTCTAGGTGGCATGTTTTTATTTTTGGTTGTCCTGAATGTGTTTCTGATGTGGGATAAGATTAAATATTGGTGCAGGGACAGTTGTAGGTGTTATGCAGCCACCTCAGATCCTACAGCGTGTGCTGCCGCTACAGCCACAAAATCCACTGAAACCTCAGCAGCCTGCACCACAGCTGCTACACCCCCCAAGATGGCCACTGCAGCTACTCAGACTCTAACAAGTCTCAGCACTCCCACGACAGCCACTGCATCTACTCAGACCCCAGCATCTATCAAATCTGTACCAATTGCTCCTGTAACCAGGAAGAAATAAAGAAAGAAATCAGCTAGTAAAGTGAAGGATGATGACTCAGAGCCTTCTAAGGCAGAGCCATCATATGACCCAGGTGAGGGCCCTTCTCAGGCAGAGTCAGGGCCTGACACAGATGGGGGTTTCCTCGATTGTCCTTCTAAAGCAGAACTATCACAAGAGGAGGACTCGGACGTAGAGATAACCTATCACTCCTTATCCCTGAAGGACCTGAGAAATGAGGATTCAGCCGTTATGACGGTGAACCTATTATTACCTGGTTGCTCCGATGCTGGGATAATGGGGCAGACAGCATGCAATTCGATGGCAGAGAAGCCAGACAGTTGGGATCCCTGTCCAGAGATGGTGGTATTGATAAGGCACTCGCAAGAAAGTCAAACACTATCAGTCTCTGGAGGCGACTCTTGTCAGCTGTAAAGAGCAGGTATCCCTATAAAGATGATGTTATGAGTCACCTAAGCAAATGGACCACTATAGAAAAGGTATTAACTACCTTAGAGAACTAGCTGTGCAAGAGATCATTTATAGACACCCACGGGACATTGTAGATCCTGATGAAGTGGAATGCAACCAATCCATGTTCTGGAAGGTTGTGAAGAATGCTCCACCGACATATACCCATACATTGTCAATATTAGTCTGTGGAGAAGATGCTATGGCACGACCTAGTGTGGGTGAAATGGCTAACTATATGCGACAGTATGAAGATAGTATTTCTTCCCCACTGCAGGCACGCATCTCGGCTGTGGAAAAACTGACTAAGGAAAACAAGGACTCATTTAAACAACTGTCAGACAAACTGTCCATGATCGAGAATAAACTTGACTCTCTACCTACACAGGCGCGCGTTGCAGCTGTTAGGAGAAAACGCTCTCCTACAGGACCAGCTCAAAGGAAACGGAACACATCACGAGGTATCCTGTGGTTTGCCCTGCGTGGTTATGGGGAGGACATGAGCAGATGGCGTGGACAACCTACCAGTACCCTACAGGCACGAGTACATGAGTTGCAAGCTAAAAGAAATACCAGAGAGAATTTTTCTAGAAGGATGGCTGCTCCAGTTACCAGTGAGCAGGACCCCAGTCAGGGTAGATGGGCCTCAAATCCCTTTTTCCCAAGTGTGAATAGGAGAAATGAAGGTCCAGTCCCTGTGAGCAGCATGAATCCATTTCTTAATTAGGGGGGCCCTGCCTCCAGCCAGGTGGAGGAGAGGGACAACCGAGTTTATTGGACTGTGTGGATTTGATGGCCTGGCACATTAAAACCACAAAGGTATCGAGCCCTGGTAGACACTGGTGCACAGTGCACCCTAATGCCATCGGATCATAAAGGGGCAGAATCTATCAGTATTTCAGGAGTAACAGGAGGATCTCAAGTGTTATCTGTATTGGAGGCCGAAGTGAGCCTAACTAAAAATGAATGGAAAAAGCACCCCACTGTGACTGGCCCAGATGCTCCGTGCATCCTTGGCATAGACTACCTCAAGAGAGGGTATTTCAAGGGCCCAAAAGGGTATAGATGGGCCTTTGGTATAGCAGCTGTAGAGACTGAGGACATTAAACAGCTGTTTACCTTGCCTGGCCTCTCAGAAGATCCTTCTGTTGTGGGGTTGCTGAAGGTTGAAGAACAACAGGTGCCAATTGCTACTACCACGGTGCACCGACGACAATATCGCACCAATCGAGACTCCCTGATCCCCATTCATAAACTGATTAGACAATTAGAAAATCAAGGAGTGATTGGCAAGACTCGCTCACCCTTTAATAGTCCTCTATGGCCAGTGCGAAAGTCTGATGGAGAATGGAGATTAACTGTGGACTATCGTGGCCTAAATGAAGTTACGCCACTGCTGAGTGCTGCTGTGCCAGGCATGCTAGAACTTCAATACGAACTGGAGTCAAAGGCAGCCAAGTGGTATGCCACCATAGACATTGCTAATGCATTTTTCTCTATTCCTTTGGCCCCAAAGTGCAGGCCACAGTTTGCTTTTACCTGGAGAGGTATCCAGTACACCTGGAATCGACTGCCCCAGGGGTGGAAACACAGTCCTACTATTTGCCATGGACTGATCCAGACTGCACTAGAAAAGGGTGGAGCTCCAGAACATTTGCAATACATTGATGACATCATTGTGTGGGGAGATACAGCAGCAGAAGTTTTTGACAAAGGGGAGAAAATAATCCAAATTCTTCTGAAAGCTGGTTTTGCCATAAAAAGAGGCAAGGTCAAGGGACCTGCCCGGGAGATCCAGTTTTTGGGGATTAAATGGCAAGATGGGCGTCGCCAGATCCCGATAGAGTTGATCAACAAAATAACAGCTACGTCCGCACCAACTAACAAAAAGGAAACACAAGCCTTCTTAGGCGTTGTGGGTTTCTGGAGAATGCATATTCCAGATTACAGCCAGATTGTACGCCCTCTTTATCAAGTGACCAGAAAGAAGAATGATTTTCAGTGGGGCCCTGAACAACGACAGGCTTTTGAACAGATTAAACAAGAGATTGTGCATGCAGTAGCCCTTGGACCAGTCCGTACGGGACAAGATGTTGAAAATGTGCTCTACACCTCATCTGGGGACAATGGTCCTACCTGGAGCCTCTGGCAGAAAGTAGCAGGGGAGACTCGAGGTCGACCCTAGGATTTTGGAGTCGAGGATACAAGGGCTCCGAGGCCAATTACACCCCAACTGAAAAAGAGATACTGGCAGCGTATGAAGGAGTTAGAGCTGCTTCAGAGGTAATTGGTACTGAAGCACAACTTCTCCTGGCACCCTCGATTACCAGTGCTAGGCTGGATGTTCAAGGGTAAGGTTCCTACTACTCATCATCCAACTGATGCTACATGGAGTAAATGGATTGCATTAATTACACAGAGGGCTCGAATAGGAAACCCTAATCGCCCAGGAATTTTAGAAGTGATCATGGACTGGCCAGAAGGCAAAGACTTCGGAATGCCACCAGAAAAGGAGGTGACACGTGCTGAAGAAGCCCCACCATATAATGAACTACCAGAGGATGAGAAGCAGTATGCCCTGTTCACCGATGGATCCTGCCGTCTTGTAGGAAAGCATCGGAAGTGGAAAGCTGCTGTATGGAGTCCCATACGACGAGTCACAGAAGGACAAGGTGAATCAAGTCAATTTGCAGAAGTAAAAGCCATCCAGCTGGCTTTAGACATTGCTGAACGAGAAAAGTGGCCAAGGCTGTATCTTTATACTGACTCATGGATGGTGGCAAATGCCTTGTGGGGGTGGTTAAAGCAGTGGAAGCGAAGCAACTGGCAGTGCAAAGGTAAACCTATTTGGGCTGCTGAACTGTGGCAAGATATTGCTGCTCGGCTAGAGAAACTAGTTGTGAAGGTACGTCATGGAGATGCTCACGTACCTAAAAGTCGGGTAACTGAGGAACATCGAAACAACCAACAAGCAGATCAGGCTGCTAAAGTGTTCCAAATAGATTTGGACTGGGAACATAAAGGTGAACTATTTTTAGCTCGGTGGGCTCATGACACTTCAGGTCATCAAGGGAGAGATGCAACATACAGATGGGCTCGTGACCGAGGGGTGGACTTAACCATGGACTCTATTGCACAGGTTATCCATGATTGTGAAACATGCGCCGCAATTAAGCAAGCCAAACGGTTAAAACCTTTGTGGTATGGGGGGCGGTGGTTGAAATATAAATATGGGGAGGCCTGGCAAATTGACTATATCACACTCCCTCAAACCCACCAGGGTAAACGCTATGTGCTTACCATGGTGGAGGCGGCCACCGGATGGCTGGAAACATACTTTGTGCCCCATGCCACTGCCCGGAACGCTATTCTGGGCCTTGAAAAGCAAATCTTGTGGCGACATGGCACGCCAGAGAGAATTGAGTCGGACAATGGGACTCATTTCAAAAACAGTCTCATAGACAACTGGGCCAAAGAGCATGGCATCGAATGGGTATATCACATCCCCTATCATGCACCAGCCTCTGGGAAAATTGAACGGTATAATGGGCTGTTAAAAACTACGCTGAAAGCAATGGGGGGGTGGAACCTTTAAAAATTGGGATAAGCATTTAGCACAAGCTACCTGGTTAGTTAACACCAGGGGATCTATCAATCGAGCTGGCCCTGCTCAGTCAGACCTTCTACATACAGTAGAAGGAGATAAAGTCCCGGTGGTGCATGAAAGGAATCTATTGGGAAAAACTGTCTGGGTTCTTCCTGCAACGGGCAAAGGTAAACCCATTCGTGGGATTGCTTTTGCTCAGGGACCTGGATGTACTTGGTGGGTGATGTTGCAAGATGGTGAAGTCCGATGTGTCACTGAAGGTGATCTGATTCTGGGTGAGATTACTTAATTCTGAACTGTATATTGTTGCTGCATAAGTGTCTTTCAGGTTAAGACAGTGGTGATGAGACCGGAGCTAGCTTCATCAAGTGGCATCCAGTAACCTCCTTGAGTCTGACATCTTTAACCTGCAACCCGTGGGCACGAACCATGACAAAAGAGAGACTGCTAGCCAGAGAGAATGCTGAGAGACTGCTAGCCAGATGGAAACCCACAATCCTGAACTAAATGAACTTGATGAACTTTTTGCATAAAGATGAATCATAAACTAGTGATATGTGTATATATATTTGAAAATGAAAAGGTAGTGGTGATCCGAGTATAACGTGAATGGTATGGAATAAGGGGTGGAATGTCCTGGTTTGGCCCAAACTAGGCCAATTAGTCTTAGAGAAACCAAGGTCACTGCTAAATTCCTCACTGCTTATGAGTGAAGAGCCAAAGGGGGGTTGCACCTGCAGGAAGGAGCAGACAGGGCAGGTGCCCCAAGATTGACCAATGAGGTATTCCATCCCACACATGTCATTCTCACTTTCCTATTTATCACTAACCCACTGCCTCCTGGAGGTGGGGCCCAGGAGGGAAGGGCCCTCCTGTCTTCCACTGACTGGTACCAGCTTTGCCAATTCTCCAGTTAAAAGCCTGCAGGTGTGATGGCAGGGGGAGCTAGTGCATTTTCCCCTCTGCCAGTGCTGGGGGGAGCAACTTTGCCTGAAGAGGATTTCCAAGATCTTGATCTTGGTTTTCTATATATATGTGTATATATTTGATTATTTCTATTATTCTTATTATACTCTTTTTCATTACTATAGTTTATTAAAACTGTTTTAACTTTCCAACCCGTAAGTTTCTCTCCCTTTTCCCTTTCCCTTGGGGGGGGGGAGAGGGTTAACAGAGAGCGTCTGCCACTGGATTAATAGCTGGCCCAGCTTTAAACCGTGACAATGTCCAAAAAAAACATAGACGAGAGCCTGGCTCCAAAATGCGAACATCCGCAGATTGCTCCCACAACAAAGGTACAGACTTTGTACTACTCCCCCTTCCATTTGTCCCATATCAGCCCTTTCACAGTCCCAAAAACCATGCGGCTCTGGGCTTGTTTACCTACCCAAATGTCCAAACGTTTCACACTCTCTCCAAGAAAAAGTAGCCGACAGCCAGGTTCCAAAATGCGAACGTCCGCAGATTGCTCCCACAACAAAGGTGCAGGCCTTAAAAGCTATTCCTGGCTGCAATCGTCCCATATCAGCCCTTTCACAGCCCCAAAGCCATGGCCTCCGGGCTTGTTTACCTACCCAAATGTCCAAACGTTTCACACTATATCCAAGAAAAAGTAGCCGACAGCCAGGTTCCAAAATGCGAAAGTCCGCAGATTGCTCCCACAACAAAGGTGCAGGCCTTAAAAGATATTCCTGGCTGCAATCGTCCCATATCAGCCCTTTCACAGCCCTCAACAACCATGGGGCTCCGGGCTTGTTTACCTACCCAAATGTCCAAACGTTTCACAATCTCTCCAAGGAAATGACGAGCTGAGAGCCCGGCTCCAGAACGTGAACATCCGCAGATTGCTCCCACAACAAAGGTGCAGGCCTTAAAAGCTACTCCCCCTTCCATTTGTCCCATATCAGCCCTTTCACAGTCCCAAAAACCATGCGGCTCTGGGCTTGTTTACCTACCCAAATGTCCAAACGTTTCACACTCTCTCCAAGAAAAAGTAGCCGACAGCCAGGTTCCAAAATGCAAATGTCCACAGATTGCTCCCACAACAAAGGTGCAGGCCTTAAAAGCTATTCCTGGCTGCAATCGTCCCATATCAGCCCTTTCACAGCCCCAACAACGATGCGGCTCCGGGCTTGTTTACCTACCCAAATGTCCAAACGTTTCACACTATGTCCAAGAAAAAATAGCCGAGCACCATGCTCCAAAATGCGAACGTCCGCAGATTGCTCCCACAACAAAGGTGCAGGCCTTAAAAGCTATTCCTGGCTGCAATCGTCCCATATCAGCCCTTTCACAGCCCCAACAGCCATGGGACTCCGGGCTTGTTTTCCTACCCAAATGTCAAAAACGTTTCACAATATGTCTGTCACGGTTTAAAGCTGGGCTGGCTATTAATTCTGCAGCAGACGCTCTCTGTTAACCCTCCCCCCCCACCCGAAGGGAAAGGGAAAGGGAAAAGGAAAAGGGAGAGAGACTTACGGCTTGGAAAGTTAAAACAGTTTTAATAAACCTATAATAATGAAAAAGAGTATAATAATAATATTGGAATAATCAAATATATACAAATATATATACAAAACCAAGATCGAGCTCCCCCGATGTCGGCAACGTCACCACCGGCACTGCAGGGCAGGCTCTGGGAAGGCCCAGGCTGGGCCTAGCGACGGTCGAGAGCTGGATTCAGGGATGCACGGATCGGAATCAGGGGCAGCAGGAAAACAGACAGAGTCCTCCTTGGACACCGGCCATAGCAGAAAGAGAGCCAGTCAGAGAGCGAGACCCTCGTGATCCCCCCGCTTTATACTGAGAATGACGTGTATGGGATGGAATACCCTTATTGGTCAATTTTGGGTCACCTGCCCTGTCCGCTCCCCCCTGCAGCTGCGACCCCCCTTCGGCTCTTCACTCGTAAGCAGTGAGTAATTCAGCAGGGACCTTGGTTTCTCTAAGACTAAGTACAGCAAGAGCCTTACTGCACAACATCCCTACCGGTGCCTCAGTGATAACTACAAACTTCGAGTGTTATCAGTCCTGGAAGCAGACACTGTCTGCAAAACATGTAGTTAGTTTCAGAAAGTGCAGTTACTTAGAGGAGACTTAGCTGAAAGTAAAAATCACTGAAAGGAAAATCGGCCTGGTTTAGGCCAAACCAGGACATTCCACCCCTTATTCCATACCATTCACGTCATACTCAGATCACCACTACCTTTTCATTTTAAAATATATACAGATAACATTAGTTTATGATTCATTTCCATAGAGAAAAAAAAAGTTCATTTAGTTCAGGATTGTGGGTTTCCATCTGGCTAGGAGTCTCCCAGGGTAGGAGAGATGGTATGAGCTTTGTCACAGTTCGTGCCCACGGGTTGCAGGTTAAAGATGTCAGTCTCGAGGAGGTTACTGGACGCCACTTGCAGCTAGCTCCGGTCTCGTCACCACTGTCTTAACCTGAAAGACACTTATGAACACTGTTAGTATTATGCAGCAATTAGCATCATACAGTTCAGAATTAAGTATTCTCACCCAAGATCAGATCACCTTCAGGGACACATCGGACTCCATCATCCTGCAGCATCACCCACCAAGTACATCCAGGTCCTTGAGCAAAAGCAATCCCATGAATGGGTTTACCTTTGCCCGTAGCAGGAAGAACCCAGACAGTTTTTCCCAACAGATTCCTTTCATGCACCACAGGGACTTTATCCCCTTCTACTGTATGTAAAAGGTCTGACTGAGCAGGGCCAGCTCGGTTGATAGATCCTCTGGTGTTAACTAGCCAGGTAGCTTGTGCCAAATGCTTATCCCAGTTTTTAAAGGTTCCACCCCCCATTGCTTTTAGGGTCGTTTTTAACAGCCCATTTTATCGTTCAATTTTCCCAGAGGCTGGTGCATGATAGGGGATGTGATATACCCATTCGATGCCATGCTCTTTGGCCCAGTTATCTATGAGACTGTTTTTGAAATGAGTCCCATTGTCCGACTCAATTCTCTCTGGCGTGCCATGTCGCCACAAGATTTGCTTTTCAAGGCCCAGAATAGTGTTCCGGGCAGTGGCATGGGGCACAGAGTATGTTTCCAACCATCCGGTGGTCGCCTCCACCATGGTAAGCACATAACATTTACCCTGGCGGGTTTGAGGGAGTGTGATGTAGTCAATTTGCCAGGCCTCCCCATATTTATATTTCAACCACCGCCCCCCATACCACAAAGGTTTTAACCGTTTGGCTTGCTTAATTGCGGCGCATGTTTCACAGTCATGGATAACCTGTGCAATAGAGTCCATAGTTAAGTCCACCCCTCGGTCACGAGCCCATCTGTATGTTGCATCTCTCCCTTGATGACCTGAAGTGTCATGAGCCCACCGAGCTAAAAATAGTTCACCTTTATGTTCCCAGTCCAAATCTATTTGGAACACTTTAGCAGCCTGATCCGCTTGTTGGTTGTTTCGATGTTCTTCAGTTGCCCGACTTTTAGGTATGTGAGCATCTACATGACGTACGTTCACAACTAGTTTCTCTAGTCGAGTAGCAATATCTTGCCACAGTTCAGCAGCCCAAATAGGTTTACCTTTACGCTGCCAGTTGCTTCGCTTCCACTGCTTTAACCACCCCCACAAGGCACTTGCCACCATCCATGAGTCAGTATAAAGATACAGCCTTGGCCACTTTTCTCGTTCAGCAATGTCTAGAGCCAGCTGGATGGCTTTTACCTCTGCAAATTGACTTGATTCACCTTGTCCTTCTGTGGCTTCTGTGACTCGTCGTATAGGACTCCATACAGCAGCTTTCCACTTCCGATGCTTTCCTACAAGACGGCAGGATCCATCGGTGAACAGGGCATACTGCTTTTCATCCTCTGGTAGTTCATTATATGGTGGGGCTTCTTCAGCACGTGTCACCTCCTTTTCTGGTGGCATTCCGAAGTCTTTGCCTTCTGGCCAGTCCATGATCACTTCTAAGATTCCTGGGCGATTAGGGTTTCCTATTCGAGCCCTCTGTGTAATTAATGCAATCCATTTACTCCATGTAGCATCAGTTGCATGATGGGTAGTGGGAACCTTACCCTTGAACATCCAGCCTAGTACTGGTAATCGAGGTGCCAGGAGAAGTTGTGCTTCAGTACCAATTACCTCTGAAGCAGCTCTAACTCCTTCATATGCTGCCAGTATCTCTTTTTCAGTTGGGGTGTAATTGGCCTCGGAGCCCTTGTATCCTCGACTCCAAAATCCTAGGGGTCGACCTCGAGTCTCCCCTGGTACTTTCTGCCAGAGGCTCCAGGTAGGACCATTGTCCCCAGCTGAGGTGTAGAGCACATTTTTAACATCTTGTCCCATACGGACTGGTCCAAGGGCTACTGCATGCACAATCTCTTGTTTAATCTGTTCAAAAGCCTGTCGTTGTTCAGGGCCCCACTGAAAATCATTCTTCTTTCTGGTCACTTGATAAAGAGGGCGTACAATCTGGCTGTAATCTGGAATATGCATTCTCCAGAAACCCACAACACCTAAGAAGGCTTGTGTTTCCTTTTTGTTAGTTGGTGGGGACATAGCTGTTATTTTGTTGATCACCTCTATCGGGATCTGGCGACGCCCATCTTGCCATTTAATCCCTAAAAACTGGATCTCCCGGGCAGGTCCCTTGACCTTGCCTCTTTTTATGGCAAAACCAGCTTTCAGAAGAATTTGGATTATTTTCTCCCCTTTGTCAAAAACTTCTGCTGCTGTATCACCCCACACAATGATGTCATCAATGTATTGCAAATGTTCTGGAGCTCCACCCTTTTCTAGTGCAGTCTGGATCAGTCCATGGCAAATAGTAGGACTGTGTTTCCACCCCTGGGGCAGTCGATTCCAGGTGTACTGGATACCTCTCCAGGTAAAAGTAAACTGTGGCCTGCACTTTGGTGCCAAGGGAATAGAGAAAAATGCATTAGCAATGTCTATGGTGGCATACCACTTGGCTGCCTTTGACTCCAGTTCATATTGAAGTTCTAGCATGTCTGGCACAGCAGCACTCAGCGGTGGCGTAACTTCATTTAGGCCACGATAGTCCACAGTTAATCTCCATTCTCCATCAGACTTTCGCACTGGCCATATAGGACTATTAAAGGGTGAGCGAGTCTTACTAATCACTCCTTGATTTTCTAATTGTCTAATCAGTTTATGAATGGGGATCAGGGAGTCTCGATTGGTGCGATATTGTCGTTGGTGCACCGTGGTAGTAGCAATTGGCACCTGTTGTTCTTCAACCTTCAGCAACCCCACAACAGAAGGATCCTCTGAGAGGCCAGGCAAGGTAAACAGCTGTTTAATGTCCTCAGTCTCTACAGCTGCTATACCAAAGGCCCATCTATACCCTTTTGGGTCCTTAAAATACCCTCTCTTGAGGTAGTCTATGCCAAGGATGCACAGAGCATCTGGGCCAGTCACAATGGGGTGCTTTTTCCATTCATTTTTAGTTAGGCTCACTTCGGCCTCCAATACAGATAACTCTTGAGATCCCCCTGTTATTCCCGAGATACTGACAGATTCTGTCCCTTTATGATCCGATGGCATGAGGGTGCACTGTGCACCAGTGTCTACCAAGGCTCGATACCTTTGTGGTTTTGATGTGCCAGGCCATCGAATCCACACAGTCCAATAAACTCGGTTGTCCCTTTCCTCCACCTGGCTGGAGGCAGGGCCCCCCTAATTAAGAAATGGATTCGTGCTGCTCACAGGGACTGGACCTTCATTTCCCCTATTCACACTTGGGAAAAAGGAATTTGAGGCCCATCTACCCTGACTGGGGTCCTGCTCACTGGTAACTGGAGCAGCCATCCTCCTAGAAAAATTCTCTCTGGTATTTCTTTTAGCTTGCAACTCACGTACTTGTGCCTGTAGGGTACTGGTAGGTTGTCCATGCCATCTGTTCATGTCCTCCCCATAACCACGCAGGGCAAACCACAGGATACCTCGTGATGGGTTCCGTTTCCTTTGAGCTGGTCCTGTAGGAGGGCGTTTTCTCTTAACGGCTGCAACGCGCGCCTGTGTAGGTAGAGAGTCAAGTTTATTCTCGATCCTGGACAGTTTGTCTGACAGTTGTTTAAATGAGTCCTTGTTTTCCTTAGTCAGTTTTTCCACAGCTGAGATGCGGGTCTGCAGTGGGGAAGAAATACTATCTTCATACTGTCGCATACAGTTAGCCATTTCACCCACACTAGGTCGTGCCATAGCATCTTCTCCCCAGACTAATATTGACAATGTATGGGTGTATGTCGGTGGAGCATTCTTCACAACCTTCCGGAACATGGATCGGTTGCATTCCACTTCATCAGGATCTACAGGATCTACAATTTCCCGTGGGTGTCTATAAATGATCTCTTGCACAGCTAGTTGTCTAAGGTAGTTAATACCTTTTTCTATAGTGGTCCATTTGCTTAGGTGGCTCATAACATCATCTTCATAGGGATACCTGCTCTTTACAGCTGACAAGAGTCGCCTCCAGAGACTGATAGTATTTGACTTTCTTGCGAGCGCCTTATCAATACCACCATCTCTGGACAGGGATCCCAACTGTCTGGCTTCTCTGCCATCTAATTGCATGCTATCTGCCCCATTATCCCAGCATCGGAGCAGCCAGGTAATAATTGGCTCACCATCATAACGGCTGAAATCTTTCCTTATATTTCTCAGGTCCTTCAGGGATAAGGAGTGGTAGGTTATCTCTACATCCGAGTCCTCCTCCTGTGATAGTTCTGCTTTAGAACGACCTTTCTTCTGTGATGGGTCTGCTTTAAAATGACGATCAAGGGAACCCCCATCTGTGTCGGGCCCTGACTCTGACTGAGAAGGGCCCTCACCTGGGTCATATGATGGCTCTGCCTTAGAAGGCTCTGAGTCATCATCCTCCTCTTCATGAGCTGATTTCTTTCTGTATTTCTTCCTGGTTACAGGAGCAATTGGTACAGATTCGTTAGATGCTGGGGTCTGAGTAGATGCAGTGGCTGTTGTGGGAGTGCTGAGACTCGTTAGAGTCTGAGTAGCTGCAGTGGCCATCTTGGGGGGTGTAGCAGCTGTGGTGCAGGCTTCCGAGCTTTCAGTGGATTTAGTGGCTGTAGCGGCAGCACACGCTGTAGGATCTGAGGTAGCTGCACAACACCTACAACTGTCCCTGCACCGATATTTAATCTTATCCCACATCAGAAACACATTCAGGACAACCGAAAATAAAAACATGCCACCTAGACAGCACCATCCTAATTTCACAAAATCTAGTGGAATCAGCTTGGCAGAAAAGGAGAAGGTACTATTTCCCGAAGTAAAATTGGAAGTGTAATCATTAACACAATCAGCTAAAGGACGCCCGGAGTCTGCAGATGAAGTCGCTGCTACTGATTCACGATTAAAGCTGCCCATCATTGTGTCATAGAGATAAGAGATAGGAATAGTAACTGCCCAGTTTATCACAGCATAAATCAGTATTAAAACCCATACCAAAGCGATACATTTCGACCAGTGCCCACTGCTAAACCGCATGTAAACATTAAGAAGAAGCAAGCAATAACTCAGTGCCCACGGCAGGTAAGGCATCATTGCAATACTCAACTGTGAAAGAAACTCTATAAAAAGACGAGATAACACAGCATTCAAAAATGACATCAGCATTTCGCTATCTGTTTTAATTTCCAACCCCTCGTAAATCTCAAAGGAATAAATCTGATACTCTCTCAGCTGAGCTCTCCGGGTCTCCTCCCGCCGGAGCCGGGATTCGACTTATCAGAGGAACCTGTTGGAGCTTCTCTCGTGCCCCACATTGGGCGCCAATAAATCTGTCACGGTTTAAAGCTGGGCTGGCTATTAAACCTGCAGCAGACGCTCTCTGTTAACCCTCCCCCCCCCGCCACCCGAAGGGAAAGGGAAAGGGAAAAGGAAAAGGGAGAGAGACTTACGGCTTGGAAAGTTAAAACAGTTTTAATAAACCTATAATAATGAAAAAGAGTATAATAATAATATTGGAATAATCAAATATATACAAATATATATACAAAACCAAGATCGAGCTCCCCCGATGTCGGCAACGTCACCACCGGCACTGCAGGGCAGGCTCTGGGAAGGCCCAGGCTGGGCCTAGCGACGGTCGAGAGCTGGATTCAGGGATGCACGGATCGGAATCAGGGGCAGCAGGAAAACAGACAGAGTCCTCCTTGGACACCGGCCATAGCAGAAAGAGAGCCAGAAAGAGAGCAAGACCCACGTGATCCCCCCGCTTTATACCGAGAATGACGTGTAAGGGATGGAATACCCTCGTTGGTCAATTTTGGGTCACCTGCCCTGTCCGCTCCCCCCTGCAGCTGCGACCCCCCTTCGGCTCTTCACTCATAAGCAGTGAGGAATTCAGCAGTGACCTTGGTTTCTCTAAGACTAAGTACAGCAAGAGCCTTACTGCACAACATCCCTACCGGTGCCTCAGTGATAACTACAAACTTCGAGCGTTATCAGTCCTGGAAGCAGACACTGTCTGCAAAACATGTAGTTAGTTTCAGAAAATGCAGTTACTTAGAGGAGACTTAGCTGAAAGTAAAAATCACTGAAAGGAAAATCGGCCTGGTTTAGGCCAAACCAGGACAATGTCCAAGAAAAAAGAAAGACGAGAGCCAGGCTCCAAAACGCGAACGTCCACAGATTGCTCCCACAACAAAGGTGCAGGCCTTAAAAGCTATGCCTGGCTGCAATCGTCCCATATCAGCACTTTCACAGCCCCAACAACCATGGGGCTCCGGGTTGTTTACCTAACCAAAAGTTTAAATATTTCACACTGTGTCCAAGAAAATACGAGCCAAGAGCCAGGCTCCAAAACGCGAACGTCTGCAGATTGCTCCCAAAACAAAGGTGCAGGCCTTAAAAGTTATTCCACGCTGCAATCGTCCTATATCAGCCCTTTCACAGCCCCAACCACCATGGGGCTCCTGGCTTGTTTACCTAACCAAAAGTTCAAACATTTCACACTATGTCCAACAAAAAAATAGCCGAGAGCCAGGCTCCATAACGCGAACGTCCGCAGATGGCTCCCACAACAAAGGAGCAGGCCTTAAAAGCTATGCCTGGCTGTAATCGTCCCATATCAGCCCTTTCACAGCCCCAACACCCATGGGGCTCCGGGCTTGTTTAACTGCCCAAATGTCCAAACGTTTCACACTATTTCCAAGATAAAAATAGCCGAGAGCCAGGCTCCAAAATGCGAACGTCCGCAGATTGCTCCCACAACAAAGGTGCAGGCCTTAAAAGTTATTCCTGGCTGCAATCGTCCCATATCAGCCCTGTCACAGGCCCAACACCCATGGGGGTCCGGGCTTGTTTACCTAGCCAAAAGTCCCAACGTTTCACACTATGTCCAAAAAAAAAAAACAAGCCGTGAGCCAGGCTCCAAAATTCGAACGTCCGCAGATAGCTCCCACAACAAAGGTGCAGGCCTTAAAAGCTATTCCTGGCTGCAATTGTACCATATCAGCACTTTGAGAGCCCCAACACCCATGGGGCTCCGGTCTTGTTTACCAACCCAAAAGTCCAAAAGTTTCCCACTACGTCCAAAAAAAAAATAGCCGACAGCCAGGCTCCAAAATGCGAATGTCCGCAGATTGGTCTCACAACAAAGGTGCAGGCCTTAAAAGTTATTCCTGGCTGCAATCGTCCCATATCAGCCCTTTCACAGCCCCAACACCCATGGGGGTCCGGGCTTGTTTACCTAGCCAAAAGTCCCAACGTTTCACACTACGTCCAAAAAAAAAAATAGCCGTGAGCCAGGCTCCAAAATGCGAATGTCCGCAGATTGCTCCCACATCAAAGGTGCAGGCCTGAAAAGCTATTCCTGGCTGCAATCGTCCCATATCACCGCTTTCACAGCCCCAACAACCATGGGGCTCCGGGCTTGTTTACCTACCCAAAAGTCCAAACGTTTCACACTATGTCCAAAAAAAAAAAAAAGACAAGCCGTGAGCCCAGCTCCAAAATGCGAACGTCCGCAGATTGCTCCCACAACAAAGGTGCAGGCCTTAAAAGCTATTCCTGGCTGCAATTGTCCCATATCAGCCCTTTCACAGCCCCAACACCCATGCGGCTCCGGGCTTTTTTACCTACCCAATAGTCCAAACGTTTCACACTATGACCAGGAAAAAAGTAGCCTAGAGCCAGGCTCCAAAATGCGAACGTCCGCAGATTGCTCCCACAACAAAGGTGCAGGCCTTAAAAGCTATTCCTGGCTGCAATCGTCCCATATCAGCCCTTTCACAGCCCCAACAACCATGGGGCTCCGGGCTTGTTTAACTACCCAAATGTCTAAACGTTTAACACTATTTCCAAGATAAAAATAGCCGAGAGCGAGGCTCCAAAATGCGAACATCCGCAGATTGCTCCCACAACAAAGGTGCAGGCCTTAAAAGCTATTCCTGGCTGCAATTGTCCCATATCAGCCCTGTCACAGGCCCAACACCCATGGGGGTCCGCGCTTGTTTACCTAGCCAAAAGTCCAAACGTTTCACACTATGTCCAAAAAAAAAGTAGCCGACAGCCAGGCTCCAAAATGCGAAAGTCTGCAGATAGCTCCCACAACAAAGGTGCAGGCCTTAAAAGCTATTCCTGGCTGCAATCGTCCCATATCAGGCCTTTCACAGCCTGTCCTGGTTTGGCCTAAACCAGGCCGATTTTCCTTTCAGTGATTTTTACTTTCAGCTAAGTCTCCTCTAAGTAACTGCACTTTCTGAAACTAACTACATGTTTTGCAGACAGTGTCCGCTTCCAGGACTGATAACGCTCGAAGTTTGTAGTTATCACTGAGGCACCGGTAGGGATGTTGTGCAGTAAGGCTCTTGCTGTACTTAGTCTTAGAGAAACCAAGGTCACTGCTGAATTCCTCACTGCTTATGAGTGAAGAGCCGAAGGGGGGTCGCAGCTGCAGGGGGAAGCAGACAGGGCAGGTGACCCAAAATTGACCAATGAGGGTATTCCATCCCATACACGTCATTCTCGGTATAAAGCGGGGGGATCACGAGGGTCTCGCTCTCTTTCTGCTATGGCCGGTGTCCAAGGAGGACTCTGTCTGTTTTCCTGCTGCCCCGATCCCGATCCGTGCATCCCTGAATCCAGCTCTCGACCGTCGCTAGGCCCAGCCTGGGCCTTCCCGGAGCCTGCCCTGCAGTGCCGGTGGTGACGTTGCCGACATCGGGGGAGCTCGATCTTGGTTTTGTATATATATTTGTATATATTTGATTATTTCTATTATTATTATTATACTCTTTTTCATTATTATAGGTTTATTAAAACTGTTTTAACTTTCCAACCCAGAAGTCTCTCTCCCTTTTCCCTTTCCCTTTCCCTTCGGGTTGTGGGGGGAGGGTTAACAGAGAGCATCTGCCGCAGGTTTAATAGCTGGCCCGGCTTTAAACCGTGACACAGCCCCAACAACCATGGGGCTCCGGGCTCTTTTACCTACCCAGAAGTCCAAACGTTTCACACTCTGTCCAATAAGATAGAAGCCGAGAGCCAGGCTCCAAAATGCGAACGCCCGCAGATTGCTCTCACAACTTAGGTGCAGGCCTTAAAAGCTATTCCTAGCTGCAATCGTCCATATCAGCCCGTTCACAGCCCCAACAATCATGGGGCTCCGGGCTTCTTTACCTACCCAAAAGTCCAAATGTTTCACTCTATTTCCAAGATATAAATAGCCGAGAGCCAGGCTCCAAAATGCGAACGTCCGCAGATTGCTCTCACAACAAAGGTGCAGGCCTTAAAAGCTTTTCCTGGCTGCAATCGTCCACTATCAGCCCTTTCAAGGCCCCAACAACCATGGGGCTCCGGGCTTGTTTAACTACCCAAAAGTCCAAACGTTTCACTCTATTTCCAAGATATAAATAGCCGAGAGCCAGGCTCCAAAATGCGAACGTCCGCAGATTGGTCCCACAACAAAGGTGCAGGCCTTAAAAGCTATTCCTGGCTGCAATCGTCCTGTAGAGGTTTGGTTGAGTGAGAAGGGGCACGATCCTGTGTCAGTCACTGAGCACTCTGAGCAACCCAGGCTTTGAGCAAGGGTTAAACCCAGAGCTAGCGACCTTGCACTCCCCTTGCACGGTGCAGAACAAAGAACCCCGTGGTGCCTGCTTCGGGGAAGCAAAACTACGTCCGGGAGGGGGGGCGGTCATGGCTCTGAATATGTAAACCTATGGACCAATCACAAGTGCGATCGGGGCGCGTGATTAACATATGCATAATCTATATAACCACTGCTTTCTTTGTTAATAAACGAGAAGCTTCCATACTCACACTGAGATTGCGAAGTTTACTCCGCTCCATTCCCCAGCACGCGCGAGCGCGCCTCCCCCGGTTTTCCCCTTATTACATCGTCCCATATCAGCCCTTTCACAGCCCCAACAAACATGGGGCTCCAGGTTGTTTACCTAGCCAAAAGTCCAAACGTTTCACACTATGTCCAAGAAAAAAGTAGCCGAAAGCCAGGCTCCAAAATGCGAATGTCCGCAGATTGCTCTCACAACAAAGGTGCAGGCCTTAAAAGCTATTCTACGCTGCAATCGTCCCATGTCAGCCCTTTCACAGCCCCAACAACCATGGGGATCTGGGCTTGTTTACCTAACCAGAAGTCCAAACGTTTCACACTCTGTCCAAGAAGATAAAAGCCGAGAGCAGGCTCCAAAACGCGAACGTCCGCAGATTGCTCTCACAACAAAGGTGCAGGCCTTAAAAGCTATTCTACGCTGCAATCGTCCCATGTCAGCCCTTTCACAGCCCCAACAACCATGGGGCTCCGGGCTTGTTTACCTACAAAAATGTCAAAAACGTTTCACGATATGTCCAAGAAAAAAAAATGACCGGAGCCAGGCTCCAAAATGCGAACGTCCGCAGATTGCTCCCACAACAAAGGTGCAGGCCTTAAAAGCTATTCCTGTCTGCAATCGTCCCATATCAGCCCTTTCACAGCCCCAACACCCATGGGGCTCCGGGCTTGTTTACCTAGCCAAAAGTCCAAACGTTTCACACTACGTCCAAGAAAATACGAGCCGAGAGCCAGGATCCAAAATGCGAACGTCCGCAGATTGCTCCCACAACAAAGGTGCAGGCCTTAAAAGCTATTCCTGTCTGCAATCGTCCCATATCAGCCCTGTCACAGCCCCAACAACCATGGGGCTCCGGGCTTGTTTACCTACCCAAAAGACCAAACGTTTCACACTATGTCCAAAAAAAAAAAACACAAGCCGTGAGCCCTGCTCCAAAATTCGAACGTCGGCAGATTGCTCCCACAACAAAGGTGTAGGCCTTAAAAGCTATTCTGCTCGTTCCAATCGTCCCATATCAGCCCTTTCACAGCCCCAACAACCATGGGGCTCCGGGCTTGTTTACCTACCCAAACGTCCAAACGTTTCACACTATGTCCAAAAAAAAAAAAAGACAAGCCGTGAGCACGGCTCCAAAATTCGAACGTCGGCAGATTGCTCCCAAAACAAAGGTGCAGGCCTTAAAAGCTATTCCTGGCTGCAATCGTTCCATATCAGCCCTTTCACAGCCCCAACAACCACGGGGCTCCGGGCTTGTTAACCTACCCAAAAGTCCAAAAGTTTCACACTATGTCCAAGAAAATACGAGCCAAGAGACAGGCTCTAAAATGCGAACGTCCGCAGATTGCTCCCACAACAAAGGTGCAGGCCTTAAAAGCCACTCCTGGCTGCAATCGTCCCATATCACCCCTTTCACAGCCCCAACAACCATGGGGCTCCGGGCTTCTTTAACTACTCAAATGTCCAAACGTTTCACACTATGTCCAAGAAAAAAGTAGCCGACAGCAAGAATCCAAAATGCGAACGTCCGCAGATTGCTCCCACAACAAAGGTGCAGGCCTTAAAAGCTATTCCTGGCTGCATTCGTCCCATATCAGCCCTTTCACAGCCCCAACAACCGTGGGGCTCTGGGCTTGTTTACCTACCCAAATGTCCAAACGTTTCACACTATGTACAAGAAAAAAAAATAGCCGAGGCCAGGCTCCAAAATGCGAACGTCCGCAGATTGCTCCCACAACAAAGGTGCAGGCCTTAAAAGCTATTCCTGGCTGCAATCGTCCCATATCAGCCCTTTCACAGCCCCAACACCATGGGGTTCCGGACTTCTTTACCTACCCAAAAGTCCAAACGTTTCACACTATGTCCAAGGAAAAGCCGAGCCAGGCTCCAAAATGCGAACGTCCGCAGATTGCTCCCACAGCAAAGGTGCAGGCCTTAAAAGCAATTCCTGGCTGCAATCGTCCCATATCAGCCCTTTCACAGCCCCAAAAAACATGGGGCTCCAGGCTTGTCTACCTACCCAAAAGTCCAAAAGTTTCACACTATATCCAAGAAAAAAGTAGCCGAATGCCAGGCTCCAAAATGCGAATGTCCGCAGATTGATTCCACAATAAATGTGCAGGCCTTGAAAGCTATTCCTGTCCGCAATTGTCCCATATCAGCCCTTTCACAGCCCTAAAAAACATGGGGCTCCGGGCTTGTTTACCTAGCCAAAAGTCCAAAAGGTTTCACAATATGTCCAAGAAATTACGAGCCAAGAGACAGGCTCCAAAACGCGAACATCCGCAGATTGCTCCCACAACAAAGGTGCAGGCCTTAAAAGCCATTCCTGGCTGCAATCATCGCATATCAGCCCTTTCAAAGCCCCAACAACCATGGGGCTCCGGGCTTGTTTACCTACCAAAATCTCAAAAACGTTTCACAATATGTCCAAGAAAATAAAAGACTAGAGCCAGGCTCCAAAATGCAAAAGTCCGCAGATTGCTCCCACAACAAAGGTGCAGGCCTTAAAAGCTATTCCACGCTGCAATCGTCCCATATCAGCCCTTTCACAGCCCCAACAACCATGGGGCTCCGGGCTTGTTTAACCTACGCAAAAGTCCAAACGTTTCACACTATGTCCAAGCAAAAAATAGCCGAGAGCCAGCCTCCAAAATGCGAACGTCCGCAGATTGCTCCCACAACAAGATGCAGTCCTAAAAGCTATTCCTGGCTGCAATCGTCCCATATCAGCCCTTTCACAGCCCAAATACCATGGGGCTCTGGCATTGTTTACCTACCCAAATGTCCAAACGTTTCACACTATGTCCAAGAAAAATACGAGCCGAGAGCCAGGCTCCAAAATGCGAACGTCCGCAGATTGCTCCCACAACAAAGGTGCAGGCCTTAAAAGCTATTCCTGGCTGCAATCGTCCCATATCAGCCCTTTCACAGCCCCAACACCCATGGGGCTCAGGGCTTTTTTTCCTACCCAAACGTCCAAACGTTTCACACTATGACCAGGAAAAAAGTAGCGTAGAGACAGGCTACAAAATGCGAATGTCTGCAGATTGCTCCCACAACAAAGGTGCAGGACTTAAAAGCTATTCTACGCTGCAATTGTCCCATATCAGCCCTTTCACAGCCCCAACAACCATGGGGCTCCGGGCTTGTTTACCTACCCAAAAGTCCAAAAGTTTCACACTATGTCCAAGAAAATACGAGCCAAGAGACAGGCTCCAAAATGCGAACGTCCGCAGATTGCTCCCACAACAAAGGTGCAGGCCTTAAAAGCTATTCCTGGCTGTAATCGTACCGTATCAGCCCTTTCACAGCTACAACAACCATGGGGCTCCGGGCTCTTTTTCCTACCCAAAAGTGCAAACGTTTCGCACTATGTCCAAAAAAAAAATAGCCTACAGCCAGGCTCCAAAATGCGAACGTCCGCAGATTGGTCCCACAACAAAGGTGCAGGCCTTAAAAGTTATTCCTGTCTGCAATAGTCCCATATCAGCCCTTTCACAGCCCCAACACCCATGGGGCTCCGCGGTTGTTTACCTAGCCAAAAGTACAAACGTTTCACACTATGTCCAAGAAAAAAAAAAGACGAGCCGAGAGCCAGGCTCCAAAATTCGAACGTCCGCAGATTGCTCCCACAACAAAGGTGCAGGCCTTAAAAGCTATTCCTGGCTGCAATCGTCCCATATCAGCCCTATCACAGCCTCAAAAACCATGGGGCTCCGGGTTTGATTTCCAACCCAAATGTCAAAAATGTTTCACAATATGTCCAAGAAAAAAGTAGCCTGAGCCAGGCTCCAAAATGCGAACGTCCGCAGATTGCTCACACAACAAAGGCACAGGCCTTAAAAGTCATTCCTGGCTGCAATTGTCCCATATCAGCCCTTTCACAGCCCCAACAAACATGGGGCTCCGGGCTTGTTTACCTAGCCAGAAGTCCAAACGTATCACACTATTTCCAAGAAAAAAAAAAGACGAGCTGAGAGCCAGGCTTCAAAATGCAATTGTCCCCAGATTGCTCCGAAAACAAACGTGCAGGCCTTAAAAGCTATTCCTGGCTGCAATCGTCCCATATCAGCACTTTCACAGCTACAACAAACATGGGGCTCCGGGCTTGTTTACCTACCCAAATGTCCAAACGATTCACACTATATCCAAGAAAAACGTAGCCTGAGCCAGGCTCCAAAATGCGAACATCTGCAGATTGCTCCCACAACAAATGTGCAGGCCTTAAAAGGTATTCCTGGCTGCAGTCGTCCCATATCAGCCCTTTCACAGCCCCAACAACCTTGGGGCTCCGGGCTTGTTTACCTACCCAAAAGTCCAAACGTTTCACACTCTGTCCAAGAAGATAGAAGCCGAGAGCAGGCTCCAAAATGCGAACATCTGCAGATTGCTCCCAAAACAAATGTGCAGCCCTTAAAAGCTATTCCTGGCTCTAATCATCCATATCAGTCCGTTCACAGCCCCAACAATCATGGGGCTCTGGGCTTGTTTACCTATCCAAAATTCCAAACGTTTCACACTATATCCAAGAAAATACGCGCCAAGGGACAGGCTCCAAAATGCGAACGTCCGCAGATTACTCCAACAACAAAGGTGCAGGCTTTAAAAGCCATTCCTGGCTGCAATCGTCCCATATCAGCCATTTCACAGCCCCAACAACAATGCGGCTCCGGGCTTGTTTACCTACCCAAATGTCCAAACGATTCACCTAATGTTCGACAAAAAAAAAAGACGAGAACCAGGCTCCAAAATGCGAACGTCTGCAGATTGCTCCCACAACAAATGTGCAGGCCTTAAAAGCTATTCCATGCTGCAGTCGTCCCATATCAGCCCTTTCACAGCCCCCACAACCATGGGGCTCCGGGCTTGTTTACCTATCCAAAGGCCAAACGTTTCACACTCTGTCCAAAAAAAAAAAAAAGACAAGCCGTGAGCCCGGTTCCAAAATTCGAACGTCCGCAGATTGCTCCCACAACAAAGGTGCAGGCCTTAAAAGCCATTCCTGGCTGCAATCGTCCCATATCAGCCCTTTCACAGCCCCTACACCAATGGGGCTCCGGGCTTCTTTAACTACTCAAATGTCCAAACGTTTCACACTATGTCCAAGAAAAAAATAGCTGACAGCCAGAATCCAAAATGCAAACGTCCGCAGATTGCTCCCACAACAAAAAAGCAGACCTTAAAAGCTAATCCTGGATGCAATTGTCCCATATCAGCCCTTTCACCGTCCCAACAAAGATGGGGCTCCGGGCTTGTTTTCCTACCCCTGTGTCAAAAATGTTTCACACTATGTCGAAGAAAAAAAAAAGACGAGGGCCAGGCTCCAAAATGCCAACGTCCCCAGATTGCTCCCACAACAAAGGTTCAGGCCTTAAAAGCTATTCCTGGCTGCAATCGTCCCATATCAGCCCTTTCACAGCGACAACACCCATGGGGGTCCGCGCTTGTTTACCTAGCCAAAAGTCCAAACGTTTCACACTATGTCCAAAAAAAAAAAAAAGACAAGCCGTGAGCCAGGCTTCAAAATTCCAACGTCCGCAGATTGCTCCCACAACAAAGGTGCAGGCCTTAAAAGCTATTCCTGGCTGCAGTTGTCCCATATCAGCCATTTCACAGCCCCAACAACCACCAGGCTCCGGGCTTTTTTACCTACCCAATAGTGCAAACGTTTCATACTACGTCCAGAAAAAATTAGCCTAGAGCCATGCTCCAACATGCGAACGTCCGCAGATTGCACTCACAACATAGGTGCAGGCCTTAAAAGCCATTCCTGGCTGCAATCGTCCCATATCAGCCCTTTCACAGCCCCTACACCCATGGGGCTCCGGGCTTCTTTAACTACTCAAATGTCCAAACGTTTCACACTATGTCCAAGAAAAAAGTAGCCGACAGCCAGAATCCAAAATGCAAACGTCCGCAGATTGCTCTCACAATATAGGTGCATGCCTTAAAAGCTATTCCTGGCTGCAGTCATCCCATATCAGCCCTGTCACAGGCCCAACAACCATGGGGCTCCGGGCTTGTTTTCCTACCCAAAAGTCCAAAAGTTTCACACTATGTCCAAGAAAAATGTAGCCGACGGCCAAGCTCCAAAATGCGAACGTCCGCAGATTGCTCCCACAACTAATGTGCAGGCCTTGAAAGCTATTCCTGTCAGCAATCATCCCATATCAGCCATTTCACAGCCCCAAAAACCATGGGGCTTCGGGCTTGTTTACCTACCCAAAAGTCCAAACGTTTCAGGCTATGTCCAAAAAAAAAAAAATACAAGCCGTGAGCCCGGCTCCAATATTCGAACGTCCACAGATTGCTCCCACAACAAAGGTGCAGGCCTTAAAAGCTATTCCTGGCTGCAATCGTCCCATATCAGCCATTTCAGAGCCCCAAATCGATGGGCCTCCGGGCTTTTTTACCTACCCAATAGTCCAAACGTTTCACACTATGACCAGGAAAAAAGTAGCGTAGAGCCAGGCTCCAAAATGCGAACGTCTGCAGATTGCTCCCACAACAAATGTGCAGGCCTTAAAAGCTATTCCACGCTGCAATCGTCCCATATCAGCCATTTCAGAGCCCCAACAACCATGGGGCTCCGGGCTTGTTTACCTACCCAAAAGTCCAAAAGTTTCACACTATGTCCAAGAAAATACGAGCCAAGGGACAGGCACCAAAATGCGAACGTCCGCAGATTGCTCCCACAACAAAGGAGCAGGCCTTGAAAGCTGTTCCTGGCTGCAATTGTCCCATATCAGCCCTTTCACAGCCCCAACAACCATGGGGCTTCGGGCTTCTTTACCTACCCAAAAGTCCAAACATTTCACACTATGTCCAAAAAAAAAAAAATACAAGCCGTGAGCCCGGCTCCAATATTCGAACGTCCGCAGATTGCTCCCACAACAAAGGTGCAGGCCTTAAAAGGTATTCCTGGCTGCAATCGTCCCATATCAGCCCTGTCACAGCCCCAACACCCATGGGGCTCCGGGCTTGTTTACCTACACAAAAGTCCAAACCTTTTACACTATGTCCAAGAAAATACGAGCCAAGAGCTGTCTCCAAAATGCGAACGTCCGCAGATTGCTCCCACAACAAAGGAGCAGGCCTTGAAAGTTATTCCTGGCTGCAATCGTCCCATATCAGCCCTTTCACAGCCCCAACAACCATGGGGCTCCGGGCTAGTTTACCTACCCAAAAGTCCAAACGTTTCAAACTATGTCCAAGAAAATACGAGCCAAGAGCCAGGCTCCAAAATGCGAACGTCCGCAGATTGATCCCACAACAAAGGTGCAGGCCTTAAAAGCTATTCCTGGCTGCAATCGTCCCATATCAGCCCTTTCACAGCCCCAACAACCATGGGGCTCCGGGCTTGTTTACCTACCCAAAAGTCCAAACCTTTTACACTCTGTCCAAGAAAATAGGAGACGAGAGCAGGCTCCAGAACGCCTGCCCTGGTGAGACCGCATCTGGAATATTGTGTCCAGTTCTGGGCCCCTCAGTTCAAGAAGGACAGGGAACTGCTAGAGAGAGTCCAGCACAGAGCCACAAAGATGATTAAGTGAGTGGAACATCTCCCTTATGAGGAGAGGCTGAGGGAGCTGGGTCTCTTTAGCTTAGAGGAGACTGAGGGGTGACCTCATTAATGTTTATAAATATGTAAAGGGCAAGTGTCATGAGGATGGAGCCAGGCTCTTCTCAGTGACATCCTTTGACAGGACAAGGGGCAATGGGTGCAAGCTGGAACACAGGAGGTTCCACATAAATATGAGGAAAAACTTCTTTACGGTGAGGGTAACCGAACACTGGAACAGGCTGCCCAGAGAGGTTGTGGAGTCTCCTTCTCTGGAAACATTCAAAACCCGCCTGGACGCGTTCCTGTGTGATATGGTCTAGGCAATCCTGCTCCGGCAGGGGGATTGGACTAGATGATCTTTCGAGGTCCCTTCCAATCCCTAACATTCTGTGATTCTGTGATTCTGTAACGCGAACGTCCGCAGATTGCTCCCACAACAAAGGTGCAGGCCTTAAAAGCTATTCCTGGCTGCAATCGTCCCATATCAGCCATTTCACAGCCCCAACAACCATGGGGATGTGGGCTTGTTTACCTACCCAAAACTCCAAACGCTTCACACTATGTCCAAGGAAATACGAGCCAAGAGCTGTCTCCAAAATGCGAACGTCCACAGATTGCTCCCAAAACAAACGTCCAGGCCTTGAAAGCTATTCCTGGCTGCAATCGTCCCATATCAGCACTTTCAAGACCCCAAGAACCATGGGGCTCCGGGCTTGTTTACCTACCCAAAAGTCCAAACGTTTCACACTATATCCAAGAAAATAGGAGACGAGAGCAGGCTCCAGAACGCCTGCCCTGGTGAGACCGCATCTGGAATATTGTGTCCAGTTCTGGTCCCCTCAGTTCAAGAAGGACAGGGAACTGCTAGAGAGAGTCCAGCGCAGAGCCACAAAGATGATTAAGTGAGTGGAACATCTCCCTTATGAGGAGAGGCTGAGGGAGCTGGGTCTCTTTAGCTTAGAGAAGAGGAGACTGAGGGGTGACCTCATTAATGTTTATAAATATGTAAAGGGCAAGTGTCATGAGGATGGAGCCAGGCTCTTCTCAGTGACATCCTTTGACAGGATAAGGGGCAATGGGTGCAAGCTGGAACACAGGAGGTTCCACATAAATATGAGGAAAAACTTCTTTACGGTGAGGGTGACCGAACACTGGAACAGGCTGCCCAGAGAGGTTGTGGAGTCTCCTTCTCTGGAGACATTCAAAACCCGCCTGGAGGCGTTCCTGTGTGATATGGTCTGGGCAATCCTGCTCCGGCAGGGGGATTGGACTAGATGATCTTTCGAGGTCCCTTCCAATCCCTAACATTCTGTGATTCTGTGATTCTGTAACGCGAACGTCCGCAGATTGCTCCCAATACAAAGGTGCACGCCTTAAAAGCTATACCTGGCTGCAATTGTCTCATAGCAGCCCTTTCGCAGCCCCAACAACCATGGGGCTCCGGGCTTGTTTACCTACCCAAATGTCCCAAAGTTTCACACCATCTCCAAGAAAAAAGTAGCCGACAGCCAGGCTCCAAAATGCGAACGGCCGCAGATTGCTCCCACAACAAAGGTGCAGGCCTTAAAAGCTATTCCTGGCTGCAGTCGCCCCATATCAGCTCTTTCAAAGCACCAACAACCATGGGGCCCCGGGCTTGTTTACCTACCCAAAAGTCCAAACGTTTCACACCATGTCCAAGAAAATACGAGCCAAAAGCCAGGCTCCAAAATGCGAACGTCCGCAGAGTGCTCCCACAAAAAAGGTGCAGCCCTTAAAAGCTATTCCTGGCTGCAATCGTCCCATATCAGCCCTTTCACAGCCCCAACAACCATGTGACTCCGGCCTTGTTTACCTACCCAAAAGTCCAAACGTTTCACACTATCTCCAAGAAAATACGAGCCAAGAGCCAGGCTCCAAAATGCGAACGTCCGCAGAGTGCTCCCACAAAAAAGGTGCAGGCCTTAAAAGCTATTCCTGGCTGCAATCGTCCCATATCAGCCCTTTCACAGCCCCAACAACCATGGGGCCCTGGGCTTATTTACCTACCCAAAAGTCCAAACGTTTCACACTATGTCCAAGAAAAAAGTAGCTGACAGGCAGGCTCCAAAATGCGAATGTCCGCAGATTGCTCCCACA
>NW_027167515.1:0-29977 GCF_013368605.1 Nyctibius grandis
GCTCCATCCTCATGACACTTGCCCTTTACATATTTAAAAACATTAATGAGGTCACCCCTCAGTCTCCTCTTCTCTAAGCTAAAGAGACCCAGCTCCCTCAGCCTCTCCTCATAAGGGAGATGTTCCACCCCCTTAATCATCTTTGTGGCTCTGCGCTGGACTCTCTCTAGCAGTTCCCTGTCCTTCTTGAACTGAGGGGCCCAGAACTGGACACAATATTCCAGATGCGGCCTCACCAGGGCAGAGTAGAGGGGGAGGAGAACCTCTCTTGACCTGCTGACCACACCCCTTCTAATACACCCCAGGATGCCATTGGCCTTCTTGGCCACAAGGGCACACTGCTGGCTCATGGTCATCCTGCTGTCCACTAGGACCCCCACGTCCCTTTCCCCTACACTGCTCTCCAACAGGTCTGTCCACAACTTGTACTGGTACATGGGGTTGTTCTTGCCCAGATGCAGGACTCTACACTTGCCCTTGTTATATTTCATTAAATTTCTCCCCGCCCAACTCTCCAGCCTGTCCAGGTCTCTCTGAATGGCAGCACAGCCTTCCCGTGTGTCAGCCACTCCTCCCAGTTTGGTGTCATCAGCGAACTTGCTGACAGTGCACTCTATTCCCTCATGCAAGTCATTCATGAATATATTGAATAGAACTAGTCCCAGTACCGATCCTTGAGGGACTCCGCTAGACACAGGCCTCCAACTGGACTCTGTCCCATTGACCACCACTCTCTGGCTTCTTTCCTTCAGCCAGTTCACTATCCAATATGAAACCTACGGTAAAAGGAGAGAGCATCTTTTTTATAAGCTCCACTCTTCAGATTAAAGGCTGCTCCAGACCTGGCCTCTGTGTTGGTTAGAAGCCTACTCCTAATCTCCAGCCTATGTGTGTTCGTGACCACTTTATACTCTTTCTCTCTTGTGCCACTATTACCCTTTCACATAAACAGCTTCCCACTTCCCCTCCCTAGGGTATAAAATGACCAGAATCACACCTCCACCTTTAGTTTGTCACACTAAAAAAGCCTACATTTTTAAATTTCCTCTGAAATGATCAGTTCTGCATTCCCTCATCACCCAAATCCTTTTTCCTGCCACTCTGCTCCCTCCCCACCCCCACATTTTGGGCACTCTGATTTAATCTTGCTGAAGATGGGTGGCTCGAGCTCTGCATAGGATTGGAGATGCTTTCTCTACCACAACACTTGTCATTTCCTTTCCCTGCTGAAAAGACTGATACACCCTGATGGCTACAGCACCTTTTCAGTTACAGATATTCCAGGATGTGTTAGAAAACTGACATCCTCCCTTTCTTTATCACTTCCAGTGGATACCCGACAGCAGAGAACTGCATCAAAATTCTACGTGTCCGGCCTCTCAAATCCCACCCCCCGCCTTTCTTTGGGACCTCGTCAGCAAGACCAGTTCTTTCTGTGAGACATCCTGCTCCATCTTTGATCAACAAGACCTCTTGGCTCTGTAGCAGCAAAAAGTTTTGGCTGCCCATTGGTAATGTGTCCTAAGGCTTCTGTGAATACACCAAACCTATCGTAAATATCAGAGACCACTAGGGAAGAGCATCCCCCCACCTAATAGTTTGCCATTCAAAATTTCTCATTTTCCTCTCCTCTGGCAGCTCATCATCCACCTTACAGTTTTTTCAGGAATCCCCGTAGCTCCATCTTAACCCATAACTTCCTCTATGGAGGTATATCAAATGTTCAGCTCATGTCCAGATGAGTGAGATCTAGTATGTCCTTTGTTTTGAAAATCACTGAAAGGAAGCTGTTAAGGTCCCCTGACATGATCTCTCTGTAGTAAATAAGTTTTATTCTGTTAACTTCCATGATGTTAGTTTTTCTTCCAAGCTCTGTTCCAGAGATTTGTAAATTCCTGAGGCCAAACTAACAGATCTGTAGGTATCTGGATGACTTTTTCTCACTTCTCATAAATACCATCTACAGAGCTGAACAAAGCCTTGATCTCTGGGGTAACGGGCAAGATCCCACAGCCACATAATGTGATACACGAAGCATATGCAGTGCATGAGCTGAGGAGAACAAAAAGACTATAGAGGCTTCTGCTTCTCTCCAAAATAAAGCTGTTACTTGCCACTGGCTCGGAGTAGCCAGTGTGTTTGTCACCTCCCGGTTACACGATACTGCACCTCCTTCAGCAGATTACAGGGGACGGGTGGGGGAAAAGAAAAAAAAATGTAACTAGGCCTGCAGTTGCTTGTATTCCTTCTCCTTTCGTAACAGGGGATAAAACTACTTGCATAAATTAGTGTATGTTTTGCATAATCCTCCTGAGAAATAATATTTTGCTTTTTTTCTCTGGTGCTCTCAAAAAGTCTCACAAAACAACTAGGGTATGGATCCAAATATTTTTTGCATTTGACAGAAACTTCAGTTGTGAATTATTTTTCTGACTTAGCACAAAACCTGCCAAGTGACAAAATGATTTATGGCTATGAGGGAGACTTAAATTCTCAATAGCTACCTTGGTCTAGTCATTTCGCCTTCAGAACATAACCAGTTTCCCCTGCTATTTCATCTTTCACATTTGCAGGGAGAATCACTCGGCAGGACCGAGGTGAAGGCACTATGGTGAAGAAACCACAGGACAAATTCTTCCTCTGTATTGTGGAAAAACAGGTACAGCAGGCAAAGAAGCACGGACAACTGCACGTTTCTTCTGAGTTGAAGACTAGGCTCGTCTGATGCAGAATATTCAACAAAATATGGTCGATCGTGCTACAAAATCCACTTATATCAAATATTATTAATTTTTTATTTAAACAAGGATGTTTCTCAAAAATAGTCCTGTCGTCCTTGTAGCAGCAACCAAAAAGGCACATAAGTACAAAACAACCAGAATACAGATCAGGCAGAATATAAAATCCTTAAATGGGCATTCTTAAAGCAAAATCCTGAAATACATAGCTATATTTTTTATTTTATAAAAAAGTACAGCTTTTTTATAAGTCATTCCCCCCTTGCCAGTTTCCTCTGATTGGTGTAATGTGTCCGTCTGTGTAATGTCAATCTGTGCTTACTCAAAATCCTGACAGCATAACCTCCAAATGTTACTATGGGCATTTTATGTGCACGTATCGATTTGTATTTCAGTAGGATTTGTAGCATCTAAACTCTTATTAGCTATCTGTGAGTCTTCCCCTCTAAGGTAGAGCTGTTTAGAGAGAAAACGGACACCATTTTAGTGCTTCAAAGTAGTTTGACTAAGCTAGTATTTAGTTGCTGTTTCAAAACCTTGGTTCATTCTTTATGTGGCTTATGGCTCCTCTTCAAGACTGGTGTAAAGGCCCCCTGACTGAACATACTATAATGGGATTACACCAGTTTGACAATTCAGAGGTTTCAGTTTAGATGTTTTAAAGTAAATAATATGAAAAACCTCGCCCCTAGTATCAAACATGCATATAATTACAATATGAAATGCAGGCAGCAAATAGTATTTAATATTCATTTACTACTTAGATAATGGAATTCTCTGGCCAGGCGTTCTTAAAAACTGGCTTCCAAAAACGGTTAGAGAAAGATATAAACAAAAAAGAATTTAAGTTCCTCCTATAATTCAATAATAAATGACATAATATAGCACAAAATTCTCTCTTCATGCGTTATTTTCTCCCTTTTGGCAGTATTAGGAACAGCTCTCTCCCTTTGGGGCAGGGGGGGCAATAATTCCTTGACATTTATTTGAAGTTCCTACGTTCTGAGAATAAGCAGAGAAAATGATATATTTTAGATGTTTATGGAGAAAACTGAATGTTCATATACATTTTTGAAAACGTTTAAGGGTTTGAAGAAATAAATTTTAAAGTTTTTCAGATGCAACTTAGGAAAAAGTCCTGTATGCAACAGCGATATCCCATTTTAAGGAATGGTGGTACATGGTAGAATTTGAATTGCAAGTACACTGTGTCACTCACTAGTTCCAAAAGTCAGCATTCTTCCCCTCGCTGCATTTGTACCATTCTGGAATAATCTTCTTACTTAGTCAGGTTTCAATGCCATCAGTGGCAGAACTTGAATATCTGAAGTGAAGTCACTATATGGTGTAAAACACTTGTCCTGATCAGTTGGGGAAAGAGGAATCCAAACGAGCAGTCTCATTCAATACAGACTGTGCAGCTTCCTTAAGCAGTGATGCAGCTTTGTCCAGTTCTTGTTCTGTTTGTTCCACTGTTGTCACTAGTCGAACACTAGAAAAAGGAAACCAGAACATACACAGTAAACTTTACTCCTTGCCTTCAGCTTTAAACTTTTTTTGGACTAATTTTAACACATTAAGATCACTATCTCTAGGGAAATTATTATGAATTCAAATTCAACCAGAAACAAGACATATGACTGCACAGAAATGGTCAGACTGCCTTTTTTCCCCCCCATATGCACCACAGACATTTGATTGTTATCTTTTTTACCTGCAGATGCGCAGCTTGTGGAAATGTGCCTGGTAACAGGCAACGTGCTGATCACAGATTCAGGGAGTTTTGATACCGTTATTTCAGGGTATTGGCATCCTGTAACAGTCACTGAAAATATACCTCAGCGTGGAGCCTTTCCCATGTTTTACAGGGCCAACTATTCAAGCCAGTCTACTGAGCAAAATCCCATCATTGTATGAAGAGAGAGAGAGAGTCATAGCCAGTAAAATGATGTATTGACTTTCTACTAACCTGGGTGGAGGAAGACATTTTTCTTCTTTCTCCAGAGAGCGGGCCTGAGTTAACGCAGCACCACTGTTCATGCACTACAAATAAAGAAAATACAGGAGTCATCAATCTGCAAACTTCTGATGGCATATCCTTTTGATCACCAAATACATATAACTCACTTTTATGAGTTTGGTGTCAGGATAACTCTAAGTTCTTTCCCAAATGGGGGTTTTGAAGGTCGTGCAAAACAATCTCTCATTTTAGTAGAGCATAAACACATCGAACAAGTTAGGGTATAGCTGCTTTGGCTTTCATCTCCAAGTAATCAGACAAAAATGCTGTATTAAGTAGGCTATTAAATCACATTTAAGCATATTTTCAAGGAAATTAACTTCAGAGTTTCTTTTTGTTGCGTCATCTTGTTCACCTGCCACCTGAAATATAAAACTTATTCATCGACCTTCATCTCCTTCATGTGGGAGAAAGAGAACCAATGTGTATTGAAGATGGGAAAAATACTACATACAAAGCATGAGGTTCTTCACACAAAAAAGCAAGTTCATGGACTCAAACAAGCAAAATTACAGAAAGCTAGACCTCAAATGGTTAACATATCCCACCAGAACTCTGTTCGAACGACAGCCTTCATTCTGATGAACATCATAAAAGTTTTCCAAGCACCAGTTTTATAGGCAAATTTAACTTGAGTTTTGAAGTACATAACAGGAAATAATTACTTTCTGAAGTAAAAGGTCTAATATATATTTTTATCCAGTGCTACAGACCTAAACACCTGCAGCAAGAAATGCTTAGAAGACGGGCTTTAATATATCCCTACAGTCAGCAAAGAAACTGAGTTTCTTGCAGCATTCCTGCAAGACATTCCAACAAGTTACCCAACAAGCCTCCCCGCCCGTATGCACTTCATTCATTATTCACATTCAAAGGCAGTTATATATTTTAATTGTTATGGGGACACTTACATAATCCACAACTCTTCCGAGTAACTTCACACCATCTTCTCGTGATCCACAGCTCTCTGCCAACTGTAGATGCAATGCTGGAGAAAAAGATTCTCCCACTACTTTTAAGCCAGAAATCCTAAAACAAATAAGGAGCCTTTAACGCACATCCTACGTGTTCAAGTTCTAGATAATAACTGTTTCCCGTTTCTAGGTGGTGAGTGAGAAGAGAGGGAGATTTCACTTCACTAATACTAATGCAGACAAAACACGTGCATTTCAGCTTGCAATAGGTAAAGACAACAAAACTTACCACATGAGTGTCTTTCTTCAGGAGTTTAGTAAATGAAGCTTCAGCAAGTTTGTGTAACAACAGGGACTCCTCTTTTTCCAAAAAGGATTAATGACTCAGAAATTTTGAAAGGATCCTTATGAAGATGTAGGAGACATGTTAGTGTTAGGGCTATATGTTGCTGATAAAAACACAGCTGGCTAAGTCAAGTCTTTGGAGTCTCTATTAAGAAAATAAATACTAATAAATCTCTTTACCCACTTATGTGATAAGAAGAAACAAGGTTTATTTTTTTGGACTTCTGATTTTAAATTACTTCCTGTAGAAAATCTTTACAACATCATCTGTCAGTCAGAAGCTCCTCTAAACTTGAAAAGATAAAATTATACTCTAGCATGGAAAACATCTTGCATTATTTCTACAATGCTGTTTCAATTCACAGTCCATTCCAGAGAGACAAATCAAACTGATACTCTTCTCCAGCCACAAAAATGGCAAACATTGGGGTGTCATTCACCCACACTTACAAACTAACTAAACACAGGCTATTTCTGTAATGCACAAGGCACACACACTGCATTTGTCTCACTACTGCACACATATCTAGGGATCGGGGATACAGCATTTGGTAACATAAAGGACAAGGAAAAGCAGTCCAAGGTCCAGCTACAAGGTAGCAAGACAATACACAGTATAGCCATATAATATATCTGTTCTTAGTTATGTTCCCTAGGAGTGACCTGACTTCTAAGAAGTGGCGTTCTACAAGTAGGGAGACGAGAGTAGAAGGCAGACAAAGTTTCACTGTAATTTAAATCTATTTGCTGGAGAACAGAGTTTAAGACGAGCTACTAAAACAGTTACGTTTTGTTCAGAGAGACACAGTATTAGCTTCTAATTATAAAATAGACATAATTCTTTAGTTGAAATAGAGAATAATTTGCCCCCCCCTCCAAATAGTAAATGAGAAAAGATGAGTAGGAAGCAAGCTTTGTACCCCTTCCATTCACACCGAGTCTTTGCCTGAACAACGTGCTTTGTATTTACTCTACACTTACTCATAGAGGCTGCTTACAAGTTTCAAACTTAATTGTAATCTTAAAACTTTTTCTGTCAGTCACAGCTGTAGTAAACTGAACTACAAAATTCATCTTACCCAACTATTTGAAGAAAGCCAGGAGTTTAACATGAGGTCTTCTGATGGCAATACCGTAACGTTCATGTAATGTATTAACTATATTTTCTGAGCCTTTGCCAAATTAAGATTCAGCAAGTATTTGAGAATCCAACGCATGCACCCTGTAACTTCCCTGAAATCACAATTCACTTTCCTAAGCAATGCTGGGAAAGTTTCATTTTCAAACAAAAATGTACAACTTCCACACAAAAAAGAGAGAAGTCTGGAAGATCTGATTCCGAAGCAACGAAGGAACAAAACTCGCCTGCTGAACTCCAACACTCCTTTTAGGCTAGTTCTATATTAGCAAATTAAACATGCCTTGGACTGTTTTCTGGCCCTGTGGTGAATGGGTATGGAAGGACTCACACCCACACTTTAAAATGTCAATCTCCATGTCAGGGTGGCCACATCCAAACTGACTCCTGGGAACAGCTCCTGGCTCACACCAACTCTGGAACTGTATCCAGGAGTCCTTTCAAAGAATGCTGCTTGGCCTGGGCCAAGCTCACGCCACAGATCACCCCAACAATGTGACAGAGCAGACAATGGAGATGCAGCGCTCAGGAATGCTTCCCGACATTAACGTACCAGTACGGATGTAGCCTCGGGGAGCTCCCTCCTCACAGCTCTGCGCACCCCAGCTGCAAGGCTGGGCTGCAGCACTGAGGGGCAGAACCAGGCTCTTGGTGCTCAGGGAGCCCTGGGGAGCCGGGCTGCCTGACACCAGAAACATTCCCATCAGTTTTGCTAACACAAAACTAGAATGAGGTCTCACTGGAAGAAATGTCAAGTTTCACTGGAAGGGAAAATCTTTAAGAATAAATCTGCTCTTCCTCGATGAAAACTTGCTTGGTTGGAAAATTCTCAGCCAGCTGTAGGATATGCAATAAGAAATGAACTATTTAAGGGATACTACCTACTGCTAAGTGTAACTAAGTGACTAACACTACAAAAAATCAGCTAGTATAATCAATCATGCATTATAGATTTTGTGTGTGTTTAAATGTTATTAATTTCTGTAATATGTAACAGAAAACTGTTGAAGAAAATTAATTCTAAAATACCAGCTAACCTTTCTATTCTGCACATTAAACAGTCATTGAAGAGCCACAGTGATTTCTGTATTTTTTAGTATCAAAACCTGACAGGAAAAATCCCAATTACTCAGTATAGCCATCTTTTAAAACAGGATAGCATTAGGAAATTCTAAAGCAGAATCCTTATTTTTCACATAAATTCTAGCAATTTTCTATGTGCCTCCAGAATAATGAATACTTCTATTACTATTGAACAGTCAAGGCTCCCATGTAAGAACAACATTGTATTAAAGGTGACTGCAAGGTGCATTGAGCTGTGAAAGAGTATGCAAGGAAGACCATCAGCCTGCCAACAGCTGCGCTTTGCTTAAAGAGCAAAGGATTCGCTTAAGAACACTGCATTGAGCATAGTTCTCGCTTGCTTTTAAGATAAAGGAGCCGTGACCAGTTCAGGGGCCCTTTGAGGTGTGAAACAAGTGAACACGTGCTGAAGGTTGATGGTTTGAGCCCAGAACACTGTGGCTCCTGCCAGGATGGGTGATGGGTGCTTAGCGTGTGAATGTTGATGTTATCTTGAACCGCACAGTCCGGCTCCTGCTTGTAGCATTTAAATAGGGCAACAGAGGAACAATAAATGTCTTTGCTTCCTTGAGCAGCAGAGTCCTGTCCTCGTTTCAGTTTGCCACAAGTATCTGCTAAGCTACACCCCAAACGCTTTTACTTAGACATTTTTTTCAAAGTGCTTATAAACACTTGGTACCATTGAAAGCTATCACACTTTCCTGAAGACTTACATGTGTAAGGGCTTGCAAATATCTTCACTAGCATTAAGGTATAATCTCATTTCAATACCTGTAAAGGGATTTTAAAAAATGGGACTCTTTTTAGCAGCATAACAGAGACAGTCGGACAAGGATTACCTCCTTCCTTTAATACATGCACAATTTAGTGTACATGTCCCGGTCTAAGCACCTGTAAAACCAGAAACAGATTTGGGGAAGGAGAGTTCTTTAAAGTTGGCATTATAAAGGCATGGCTAAATCAACAACAGCCAAAAGAACCCCAAAATACACACTTAGCCCTGTAAAGCTTTATGAATTTGTTCACATTTACCCCGGAGAGTCTGAAAAATGCCTACACACACAAAAAAAGAAAAAAAAAAGAAAAAGAAAAAGGAAAAGGCTTAGATATCCTGTTTCTACTTTGCATTTCTATACATCTAAGATTTCAAAAAAAGCATTTGGAAGGAAAACTAAGATCTACATTTCTGTTGAAGTACTAAGCTGAAAAAGAGAGAGGACTTAAACGAATAAAAGGGTGAAGAATCAAAGTAGGGAGAATTATGAGTTATTAGTTTTGGGTGAAGAAAGACTGAAGACTAAGATTTTCCTCAATTAAGTACCTGGATTATCTTCCATAATATTCAGAGCCTCAATAGCAGCAGCAGCTAACAAAGGAGGCAGGGATGCAGAAAAGCAGTAGCCTTGACCAGACAATCGCTGTGGAGGAAAAAGAAAAAAAGAAAAAAAAAAATTCACTTCTTTGTTTATAGCAGTACAGACAATGTTTTAAAGTTAATTCACATACATTTAAACAACCTCTCCTCCACACTTACAGGTTCATGGAAGGATTTAAAAGCACATCTCCAATTCATCTACAATATTTCATAGAGCCAGACAATTTCTGTATGGAATCAAACATTGCATAATAATTTATATTATAGCACTCTTTGCAAATTGATATTAGTAACTAACTCTCATTTCTAAGTAACTAATCCTGCCGCACCATTGATACAAAAATCGGAGCTCTCCAAACCCCCTCGCTTTCTAACTTTCCTCACCGCAGTGGGAAGCGAGGTGCGGCTGGGTAAGGAGTCCGAAAGAAAACTCAGTAACACCAGAGTGTTATTAAGCAGGCACTCTTTATTGCAGCGCTGGGCAGCACTGGGGATTATCCACCCTGAGCGCTCCGCCGATTTTGCAGATTTTCAGAGATTATATACCATAAAGTTATACATAGTCATAAGATTCCCAAGAACTCATTTGCATAGTCATGAGATTTCCCAGAACTCATTAATACATGTAAATGTCCGTTCCGCATGCGCAGATGTTTTCTCTGGTGGTCGTCAGGGGTCTTCAGATGAAGGCTTGTAGTCTTCGCTGACTGACACCTACTTCTGCGCAAACTCAGTCCAGGGATCACGTAGATCACGTAGGCTATGTCCTTCAAGGCAGCTGTTGCAACTCCCTTATCTTTAGGTTTCTGTGCCTCTGTTTTCCCAAGGCCAAGTTGTCTGAAGTGAGATATACCCATCTAAATTAAAAAAAGGCTCCCCTTTTTTATTTATATAACTAGGTTAGTCGAATGTCTAAGGTATTTACAACATCCTCCTTGTTCTTGGGGCCCCCAACCGTTTCATTCCCCCCTTTATTTTGTTACTTGTAAATTCTTTTACAAAGGTTCCAAGTTTTCATATTTCATTACCTTAGGTAGGATCCAAATTTTCATAGCTAATTTCTTCAATTTATACCATAAAAGGCAATTTAAAGCTGTTATTATAATGACAAACACTAACAATATCAGAGGTGGCGTCAAAAACAAAAACACAGTATCATCATTAACAGTCTCGAGTTAACTTTACGGATGTGGGTTCTGTGAGTTGGGATTTCCATGGTCCTTCAGGTGCTTTTGCTCCATTTCTATTTGAGAGGGTTACCTGAAATATTTTTAACATAAACCCAATTCTCAGGTCTAAACAAATGCACTGGTGACCATAAACCATTCATAGGTTTCCCTTAAACAGGTCAGCAAAGTATATGGGTTTTCCACTACTGGATACAAACCTTTAACTATCTGATTTATTGTTCTCAAATCCTGCACCCATCGATAAGTTTTGCCAGCAGGTTTTTTAACAGGTAAAATAGGTGTGTGTTATACTCTGAAGAGCATTCAATCAATAATCCAAATCTCATGGCATCCTTGTCAGGGTCCGAGTCAGGTTCTGGGCTCTGAGAAGGTTCTTTGCGATCCCAGAGAGCGACATTAAGGCATAAACAAGGTCAGATGCTGCCACTCAGACCGCTTTGTTGAACGAGAGGGCAGAGAGAAAACGAAGCGATAGGAAAGGTAGGAAGTGAGAGGAGAAAACCGCAGACCAATATGATCGTTAAGCAGATCTCGTTTATTTACGTATCTGAGGGTACATTTATACTATTCTGTTTTTGTACACACTCTGTGTACATGTCATTTCTATTATGATTGGTTAGTATGCTTTGTTCACACGCCTCTATATTAGTTCTGATTGGCTTATGCTAAAAAGCTATATCTTGCAGGTGCAGCATTCTTTCTTATTTTTCAACTTCCCCATATCTTATTTTTCTCATAGCCAAAGTCCTTGTTCTTTATTATGATTGGCTAGTTCATTACCACCCCATTACCACCCCCTGGACATGCCTGGACATAGCTCGTTCAGTACCTCGTTCCCACCATTGTCCCGTGGGAACCCCACAAATCCCCCTTTTTGTTTTTGAACGAGCCATGTCCTGTCTCGTCCTTTTTGTCTTCGTTTCTTATTTAAACCTGGTTCCCTGTGTCTCGCAGAGCCCGGTCAGAGAATCCCAGCCTTGGTTACCCACAAATCCTGCTCTCTGTTGTTGTGCCAAAAAGGCTGTATTGACCATTCGTTGTACAGTTCTCCGCAAACATGCAAACAAACAGGGTAACACAAGTAGGATAATGCCTATTATAAACATTCCCATAAGCAGACTCTATCTACAAAACATGCAGTTTACTTCAGAACATACTGTTATTCTCTATTATTCTAGCTGAAAGGAAAATTACTGACAGGAAAGCTGATTCTGTATAAAGGTAACACAGAGCAGGCCTTTTAGAGCCTACTCTGAGGCCTACTCTTGCTAAACCGTTGCTAAACCATCCGGTATCAATTTCTCCCTTTGGAAGTAGTTAGATTTATTATCTCACTATTTCCATATACTCTTCTCAATGATTGTCTTAACACAACCCACGAAGATCCCTATGATAACTATAATCACAACTATATAAACTATTCCCTCTAATAATGTGGCTAACCATCCTTTTAGAGACAATCCACCTAATTCTTGCAGGATTTTGTTGAACCAACTATTTCCTGCTGCATCCCTGATTGCCCTGCTGTCTTCTGCTACTCTGTCGGATCTCCGGATCTGGATTCCACCTCCACATATGGTTTAATACATTTGATCGGAAACCATCATACTCCTGTGCCTGTAGGGACAGAAGCATAACCTCGACCCATTAGTAATAGTTCCCCTGGTCCTAACCACTCGTTAGTACCTGGTTCCCTATACCACACTTTGCCTTTGTTTTGCACATAGCTTGCTCCCTGTCGATCTGCCTCCCAATGTATTACAATTGGGGGTCGCTCCTTATCTCCTGCTAAAGTTAAATGGTTAAGTACATAAACAGCTTTTGCAAGTCTCTCAGAAGGTTCAGTCACCTCTCCCCCTTTTTGTTTTTGCAGAAGCTGTTTCAATGTACTATGAGCACGTTCCACAATTGCCTGACCTGTAGGCGAATGAGGATCCCAGTGACATATGTAATACCCCATAGCTGACAAAACTGATGAAAAATCTGTGAACAGTATGCTGGTCCATTATCAGTCTTAAGTTGTTGTGGAACCCCAAGACTTGCAAAGCAAGCAAGTAAATGTCGTTTGACATGACAACCTGTTTCCCCAGTTTGTGCTAATGTCCATATTACATATGAAAACGTATTAACAGATACATGAACATATTTGAGTCTTCCAAATTCTGTAATGTGAGTAACATCCATTTGCCACAGTTGCAAAGCACTCAATCCTTGAGGATTTACCCCTGTTCCAATTCCCATGCCAATTTTCTGACAACTAGGACAAACACTAACTAATTCATGTGCTTGTGCCATGGTGAGGTGAAATTGTTTCGCTAGCATTTTTGCTGATTGATGAAAGAATTGATGGGATAGGCGCACTTGTTCAAATAAATTTGGTAATATTTGCGTATAGGACACAAGTGTGTCTGTTTTATTATTGCCAATGCTCAAACCTTGATCAAATTGATGACTATGAATGTGAGTAACAAAATAAGGTACCTCTCTGAGGTTTATTGCCTGATGCAGCTGTAGCAAAATGGTGTAAAGTCGTATATTCTTCACTGGTCGTATAAAAGCTCTCTCAATTCGATTTACAATGTCTGCTGCATAAAGGGAGTCTGTTACAATATTTACAGGTAAGTCCTTCCAATTTAAAAAGACCTGGTATATTGCAAAAAGTTCAAGTGTCTGCAATGAGTCCTCAGTTTGCCCTGAGAGTTTGTAATGTTTCCATTGTCCATCCTCTTGCCAGGTAATAACTGCTGAATGTGATCGCTTTCCTGCATCAGTAAAAACAGTTAGGCCAGTCACAGGTATCTCTGATCTGATAGGTTTTTCTTCCCAATCCTGTTTGCAAATAAACTGTAGCTTTTTATCTCTTGGCAAATGTGTTACCAATTGTCCAGTAAAGTCCTGTAAGGCCATTTGAAAAAGAGTTGACTGATTTGTTAACCACTGTAGATATTCCTTTCTCATAGGTAAATAGATAGCATCTGAGTCTAGTCCGGTAATGTCTGTAATCCTTTTATGTACTTTGATAAGCAATTGTGCTATTGCTTCCACTCTGGTACAAATTGTTGTTTTAGGATGAAAAACCAAAGAGTCCACTCGAGCATTGCCTTCTGCAATAAACCCAGGCAAATTAGTATGATTTCTTACATGTAAAACATAAAACAATGCAGTTCAGATTTGAATTTCTTGCCACAGAGCTCGCAGCAATTCAAAAACACACTGATTACATGTATTGTCTATAACAGATCTATCCAATTGTTTTACAATGCCAGCTACATATGCTGAATCAGTAACCAAATTAAAGGGAATGGGAAAATTCTGAAATACTTCTAATACAGCTCGTAATTCTACCACCTGAGGTGAACCGTTTTTTTTTGTACTACCATAGATTCCCACTTGCCATCAGAATACCAGACAAGGCCCGCCTTGCCTGTGTTCCCAGATCCATCTGTAAAAATGGTAATTCCATCCACGGGAGTGTCTGTACACCACACTCCCGTGGCAATTGGAAGTTCCGCACTCAACAACCTGTCCCGAGAAATTCTCCATAGCTGTTTGTAAAGCAAAGCTATTAGCCATACACCACTCAAAATACTGAGCTGCAATAGGAACAGTTAGTGATGCAGGATCTCTGGCCACAAGCTCCCAACATCGCATCCGTCCTTTGATGATAATCTGTGCCAATAGCTCTGTAACGAATCTGATCATTCTGAATTCCATTGACCAATTATTGCATACGGAATTTGCCTATCAAACAAAGTGATAATTTGTATTTCCTGATTCAAATCAATACGATGTACAAATTTGGAATGTAGCCTGCTTTCTATTTCTGTAATCAGTTGCTGTATCTCTGAAGTAGTGTGTCGTGGTGCTGTTAAAGTTGTGTCCCCTGCTAATAATTGGAATAGAGACTGCAATTGTGACGACGTAAGCCCCAAGTACGGCCGCAGCCATAACTTGAGCCTTATGTTCCACAGTACCCACTTTTGCACATGCCTTTATCATAACATTCAAATCTGTTTTTCCAGGTAAAGCTTCAATGATCTTTTGACAATCAGCATTAGCATTATCCCTGTTTGCCACAGGTCCAAGGTTTGGCAGCCGCACAGGTTAACCCCGCGTGGAAACACCAGCCCTGCGCTCTGCAGCGGTTGTTATCAGCTGACCTTGAGCATTATACTTAGACCTGCACAGCTTCACAAAATGCCCTAGCTTCCCACAGCAATGACACATCAAAACAGAGTTGTCTCTCCCACTCAGCTTCAACTTCTTAAGGCAGTTTTTCTTAAAGTGACCTTCCTGCTCGCATGTATAACAACGATGAACTACCTTAATTGCCGCCGCAAAAGTTTTTGTTAAATGCTCCATCTGAAATGTAGTGGTTCCTATTTTCCCGCAAGCATCCAATAGTTCAGTTAAGGTGGCATTACGATTTGCCATCCCTGCAACAACTTTTCTGCAGTCCTCATCTGTGTTGTCCCTCGCTAACTGTAGTAACAATTCTTCTTTTACAATTTTCCAATGTAACGGTTGCCAAATATTTCTTCCCTCAGGACCCGCACCCACAATCACCGGATATGCTTGTGGAATTATAACTCCTAATAACACATCTCGAATGACCCCTTTCCATTTTACTCCTCCCCCCCCTTTCCCCGTATACGCGGGCGGACGCTGATTCTCTCCCTCACCTCCACATTACCAGATGGACGCAAACCTCCCCCCCGCCCTGATCTAAAGGTGGAGTAGGGATTTGCAAAGGAGGTTGAGGTGGCCCTAATACTTGTCCCGAACACAGAGGGGGGTTTTGGGGAGACATAGTCACGTGTCCTGAGGCTTTGGCTGTACGATGCTGCTGCAATTCCGTCTTTAATTCTTCCAGTCGTCTACCAAGCTCTGTCATGTCAAGTTCATGTCCATTTCGTGATGGTAACGGTCCTTTAAGTCCTTGTGACTCTGGTACTGCTGACTCCGTAACTGGAGACTTTAACGGTGGTTGTTTAGCGCCGGAATGTAAACTTTGTTCAACAGACTCAGGAAACGGCGAATCCGGTAAAGGTGGATACGAAACAGTTTTACCCTCCTTCTTGTCCTCCTGCTCAGCCTCATCCATAGAGAGATCAATGAGAGGGAGGGGGTTTCGGAGGGGGTTTCGGCCAAATCTCCTGTTCAGCGTCTGAGTCAATTAGTCCAAATCGAGCTCGTGTTTTAGGGCGCACTATCAGTCCTGATGGATCTGTATCTATTTTACTCGCTCCCCGCTCCTCAGCTTTTTTCGGAGCCGTCCGTACCCACGGTGATAAAGGAGCTGCCACCGGTACAGCCACCGGGGCCGTGGGAGGTGTTGGTCCCGCAAACAGTGAGGGGGTAGTAGGCGCCTGTGGTCCTAAAGCCATAAAAGCTGTATGTGTGACTTCTCTCTCTGCTTTTATTCCCTTTAACGCTTCACTAACCAGCTTCCATGTAGCAGACAATTTAAAGGCTTCCTTATCACCACTTGACACCGCATTCCAGAGAGAGTCACCAATCTTCTCCCATAAAGGCACTTCAAAGACATCATTAAAGGTTGTAAAATGTCCTTTGTCTTTTGCCCAAAGCAGTAACTGCTTTAACGCAGCTTCGTCATATTTAATTCCTCTCTCAGAGAGTATATGTTGGAGGAGTTTCACCACTGCCACTTCTGTCTTGGTCAGGGTAGACCCCATTCCTCCCCCAGCTGCCTGGGAAGCCCTACCCAGGTTTTCCTTTGCTAGCAAAACTCGGGCTTACCGCATCCGTTCCTGCCGGTGCGAAAATCCAGTGCCGGGGCAGCACTCTACAGCTGGCTTCCTCTCATCCCCCTTTCAGTCCGCTGTCCGCTGCTTCTCCGCAGTCTCCGGGCCGAAGAGCCCCACGTTGGGCGCCACTTATCAGTGTTTGCGAGAGGGCACGGAGACACCGCACGCAGACCAATATGATCGTTAAGCAGATCTCGTTTATTTACGTATCTGAGGGTACATTTATACTATTCTGTTTTTGTACACACTCTGTGTACATGTCATTTCTATTATGATTGGTTAGTATGCTTTGTTCACACGCCTCTATATTAGTTCTGATTGGCTTATGCTAAAAAGCTATATCTTGCAGGTGCAGCATTCTTTCTTATTTTTCAACTTCCCCATATCTTATTTTTCTCATAGCCAAAGTCCTTGTTCTTTATTATGATTGGCTAGTTCATTACCACCCCATTACCACCCCCTGGACATGCCTGGACATAGCTCGTTCAGTACCTCGTTCCCACCATTGTCCCGTGGGAACCCCACAGAAAACTAAGCAGAAGAGCAGAGAGAGCAGCAGGGTTAGTGACCACCACGGATCCAGCGGTGTGCTGTCGGTCCTCGTTCCTCGGTGGGGGTGTGTACAGAAGTAGGTACTGCCCGGAGGAGGAGGGAGGCAGCGACAGGGGGCAGCAGCAGCAGCAGGGGGAAGCAGGGAGGCTGTAAGGATCCTGCGGCTGGTCCATGGAGTCGTGTCATCCAATGGGCATGTGTCTCCATGTAGGTCTCCTCCAATGGATGCGTGTCCACAGGCCTCGGTAACAGAGCTTGTCGCTGGCAGACAGAACATGCACACTTATCCCAAAATAACTAAACGCACCTGCTGTCTGCCCCAAAGAGTCCATTTTGTGGTCCTCCACACCACCCCATGGCTCAAAGTTTGTTATGTCGTCTCAGATCGCTGTCTTCGGGATCCCGTGGTGGTGGGAGAAGGAAAGGATAATAAAGTAGGAAAAGAGCATTTGAACTTCCTAAAATGTAAACAATCAACAAATTCAAACAATTTGTACAGCGATGGCTTCGGTTGGTGCCTTCAATGCCACCCAGTGACGAGGTAGGTCAGACAGAAATAAATTCAAACAACATTAGTCTTCAGACCTTATTGCTTTTTCAAACAGAAAGTTGTAGGCAAACATATTATTTATCTCTCTCGTGAAAGTTAGTATTGAGAAATGTGGCAGCCCTCCTATGGAAATTTGTATTTTAACAATAAAGAAAGCTTAAAATATTGTTCCACCCAACAAACAAAACAAGACAGGCTTATGTAGCGCATGGACAGCTTCGTCCACCATCTTGATATGTACATAGTAATTATCTTAACAATCTAAAGAGCAACAATTTAAAGAGAACAGAAACTTAACAATATCTCAACAATTGAAAGAGAACTAGAAACGCATCTCAGGCCATGTTGGAGGTTTATGGCTCTGGGGGATCAGAAGAAGGAGGTGATTGTCCACAATTGCAAACACAAGGCCAATGACAATTACAGGATAAATCGTAATCATAAAAAGCCAGAAGATTATGTATTCCAATAATGATTAAAGTACTAATTAAAAGGAAGAGTGCGACCAGAATCATAATTGCAGCTCCTGGTGCCAGCCACATTCTGTCCTTTTTAATTCTTACGATCCGTTTGGCTATTCACAGATGAGTTCGCCGCCTGCGTCGCGATCGGGAGACTGGTGGTCACGCTGCCCTGGTCTGCTGGAGTTGGGGTCTGCATACGCAGGAGGAAAATGGATTTCTACACCCCCAACCCAATCAGGAATGTTCCAGCACCTTCTCCTGGAAGGGCTGGAAGGCGCACGTGTGGTTTGGGGGAAAAATCTGTGCAATGAGATCTAACAGATATATTCTTTAGATTTGTCTTTTATGTCTAGCAATGTTACTTTGATCACCAAGGATACTTGCAAGTAAGTATAGGACCCTGACAATCAGGAGGATCTGTATTTTACTAATGTAATACTCTGTTGGCCTTTTACCAACTTATATAGATCCACATCATTTATTCACTTTCACACATTCTGATTTCTTTCAGCTTATGTATTCATTTCACTCAAAGCTATCAACTTGTAGTGCATTTCTTGGTTGGTTTAGCAACACAACAGACAAAACAAAAAAAAACCAATATGGTAAGGTAGTTGATGTTTTTTCATAGTATTGGAGACCTAAGCTTCAATATTCACCATTACTAGAAAGTTCAATAATTCCTTGTTTTGATGACAAACTAAAAATTGTCCATAAAGCAGAAGGGTCTTCACAATTATGAGGATTCTGCCAATGGTTACAAAGATCCTCTTTTCTTTCAAATAACTGTTTACGTAAGATGCAGTTATAGCCTACTTTGGTTGTTAGCTTTTTGGGCCACCCTGAGACCAATTTCTCTAGCCTGTCTGTGGGTAACCCATCCATGAGGTCCCTAGGGACACCTTTCTGACGCCCCAGAGATATGAGGTGTTTCACCTATTTGGTATGTTTCTCCCACCAGGAGTTCTAGGGGGAGGGGACCCTGTGCAGCTGCCGAGGGATTTTATCTCAGTACGCCACAAGCCCTTTGTGCACATCGTGCAGGGTGGAAATTTTTGGATTTAGCTGGATGTTCATAGGACGCACCGTGTTCCCTGTTATACGGGTGCCCAGGTAGGAAACGTCAGCTCCTCTTTGGTTTTTTGCGTCTGCGATGAAAAGGCCGACACGCTGGAGCGATGCTTTTACTTCTTCCTCCATTTTTTCCACTTGGGGTGTCTCTGAGGCTGCCAGCAGGATGTCGTCCATGTAATGAATAATCACTGCTTCAGGAAAGTGTGCGCGCACCGGCGAGAGCACTTGGGCCACCACATATTGGCAGATGGTTGGTGAGTTCTTCATGCCCTGAGGAAGGACCTTCCATTGGTAGCGCTTAGCTGGTTCTTCCAAATTTGTAGTTGGGACAGAGAATGCAAACCTGTGCCAGTCCTTAGGATGTAATGGGATGGAGAAGAAGCAATCTTGAATATCCATTACCACAATTGGCCATCCCCTAGGGATTGCTGAGGAAAGGGGTAGGCCAGGTTGCAGTGCCCCCATGTCTATCATTACAGCAGGGCGAGCCTCCTCTGGCAAATCAGAGTCCTCTATTGCCCTTTGTAGCCGATCACAAAACACCTCAAACTGCTCCGCCTTTGCCTGCGTGATTTTTGTCCAGGGAGGCTCCGATTTCACCACCCTAGCCACTTCCTCATAAGCGACTCTTGAGGCCTCCGTTGTAGCAGTTATTTCTCTAGGCCGCAAGCTTCCTGCCTGCTGTTGCGGTGTTAACATGTTCGCGGCCTTCCCCACAAGCCTGTCATAAGTGGTTCCTGCAAGCGGATGGTCTGCACTGGCGGCTGCAGCGGCAGCCAATCGATAACACCTTGTCTGCCAGGCCTCCTTCCAGATCACCCATGAGCTCGGGGTCAGCACAGATTGTGCTAGCTGCCGTATATCTGTGGGCAGCAGGCCCTGAGCATGTATGCTATCTAACAGTATCCGCGTGGAGGGATGCTTCAGCCCATTGTCTCTTATGGCTTGCAACAGCGACTGCACGACCTTGGGTTCCAAGGGGACCCACTCGGCAACGCCCCCTGCCTGCACGCGGACGGGAAAGACAGTGGGCATGCGCTGCAGCTGAATCCCTTCCAAAGCACAATTTTCTGCAATGATCCTCCAATTAGTCAATGGGATCTTTGGTGCCTCCCCGGTCTCTTTTCTGTCCCCTGCTTTCCCTACTCGCTGCAACAACTGTTTTTGGTGCAGAACCTCCCTCTTTATTTCCTCTAACGCCTCCACGAGTTGGTCGACTACCTCCGGGTGTGGTTGCGTCGGTTGTGGCAGTTTTCCCCCCCGCCTCGCGCGTCCGCGGCACCGAGGCGGGGCTCCACGCTTGTTGCAAGCGGGCGGTAAGCTTCTCCACCTCCTGCTCCTCCCCTTGTTCCGGGATGGCCGGGAGGGGCAGGGTTTCTGAGTTCTGTTGCCTTTTACGGTCAGGAGGTAGGTGGGGGCGGTTCTGAGGCCGCGCCCCTAAGGCTTGTGACCGACCCTCCCCCGCTTCCTCCGGCGTCATCTTTATGTATGTCCCGGGGAGCCAGTCAAGCGGGTCGGTAACTACCACTGGTTCCGCGGGGGGGTTACCCGCTGGTGGTGTGTACTGAGGGGGCAGAACTGTTAAAGAAAATAGGCAGAGTCCGGGTCTCTAGGTTTGCTGGTTTTATTAACAACTCAGAGTTGGACCACCACCGCAGTGAATGGTACCTGACTCAAATTCGCTATCGGTTTATATAGAAACTAATAATCAATTACATCATAAATTTCTCACGAGCTGCTCTTAATAATCCACTAACTATTTCAATTCCTCTTTCTTCCTTCATCAAGAGTCCACAGAAGTCCATTCTTTTCCATTGTTTAGCTGATCTTTATGTTCTGGTTCCGCTCCGACTCCGGTCGACACCCCGTCCTCGATGTTCTTGCTGTGATCGGCGTCCTTAATGTTCTTGCCGTGATCAGCGTCCCGTCCTGATCCAGGTTGATCAGAGTCCAGTTCCCACCGCCAGTGTCTCCTAAACATTCAACCTTAAAAACAACTGAAGTTATGTTTAAAACCTTATCTATACTAATTTTTATTTCTAAGTGTCCTATATTTCTTTTAAGGTAAAGAAAAGGTTAACCATACATCCCCTTTACTAAAATCATCAGAAGGTAATACTTCTAGGCCTACTCCTGTTTAGCTACTCATTAAGCTTTGATTGATGATTTGTTCAGTCCTAGGTCAGTATTACACAAGGAGCTTTGAGAACAATATTCATGGATTGTGAAAGCCCACCTGTGTTTATTCAGATAGACTTATATTAGTTATTCTATTCTTCATTCTATTTCACCCCTATTGATTCTTGTTTCTCTAACTCATAAGAACTTTTTCATTAATCGTGTGGAAATTTCTATAACAGAACCAGGGGGTCCCGATCATGCATCTCGCCCCATGGGTACAATGGCGTCGGCTTATTCACCGGCCACGCCTGTACACCATCCTCCGGGGGGGCCAGGGGCTGAGCGTTCATCTCACCCCAGGGATACATTGGAGCCGGGGGCTCGGGACGCTGATCCCCCTCCCCGCGTCCACCCCCCGGTCCGAATTCATCACCCTCGTTCTCCCAAGGTAAGGGCTCCGTTTGCGTGTTGCGATCATTCACGTCCCGCAAGCGTGTGTCCAGCCCCGGTTCCCCATGCAAGCACGCCCGAGCCGCATCCCATGTCGACCGGTCCTCCCGCGCCACCCGTAGCAGCCGCAAGATAACTCCCCATGTTTTTAATTCTTTGGCAGAGCCCACTGCCATAGCTCGCTCAGCGAGCTTCATCGAGCACCGCTCCCAGGCACTCGGCTGTAAACAATCAGCCGGTCCTGCCACCGCCCCCTCCTTAACGAGGCGGTCCACACACTGGGCTACGTCTTTCGATTTCGCAGAAATCTTAAATTCCCCACCCAGTAACGAAATCACCTTTATCAAGGCTTCCATGGTTCACGAACCCACTCCGACCGCCTGCGGTCCGCCAGCCCAGCAATCACGTCGGGGTCACCACTTGTTGCCGCTTGTCTGCGGCAAGCTCCGTTCGGTTGCTGGCTGGCCTGAGGCTATCCGCACCCCAGGGCCATCGAGCACAGACACCAATGTGAGGATGCAACAAATGGCGTTTATTCAACTGCGCAACCGCCTTATATAGTCGCCTTGTCTCGAACGAACTCGCGCGATACTTACATATCCCGTTTCCTTGCCGCCTATCTTTCCGTTACAGCTCGAGATTTTCCGGTCGCCGTACCCTAATCTACCTACAGGAACGAGAGGATGGGGGAGTGCAGGTCACACGTACTTACACTCCGAAAGAATTAAGGGAGTTTTTAGAGATCTATCAGCAGAAGAGCGGGGAAGGCATACTGGCATGGGTTTTGCGAGCTTGGGACAGTGAGGCTGCCTCTATTCATTTATTAGCAGGTGAAAAAGATTTATTAAGCCCTATGGCCCATGATGATCAGATCCAGCGGGGAAGTGCTCAGTTGCAAAGTGTCAGGGGCCCTGATGGGCGAGCCATTACTGCACCTCCGCTGTATCAGTGGTTGTGTGCAGCAGTTTTAACAGCACGTGCAGAACCTGCTGAATTAGTGTCGTCCCGTGTACGCTGGTGCACATGGGAAGAAGGTGTTCATGTGGTGCGGCGGATGGGGATGGCTCAGGCGTTAGTTACGGGATCTAGTCCAGACAGCGCACCCGTAACGAGAAGTATCAAAATGCAGTTCTTGAGAGGAGCGCCTGCCTCACTAAAGCCCCTCGTTATATCATCAGTGACAAATGCTACGAGTAATACAGGCGCCCTAGCAGATACCTTAAGGGAAATTGTGGCTGTAGTGTCAGGGCCGTCTGTTCGGGTGGTGAATAAAGGAAAGCCGGCAGAAGCAAAGGGGGTTACAGCGCGGGTGACAAGAAAACAAATGTGGAATCATCTTATACAAGGTGGCACCCCACGATCAGAAATAGACGGGATCACAACATCAGAAATGTTTCACAGATGGCAAGAGTTAGCGTTTACGCGAAAAAGCCGACCACCCCCAGCCCCACCACCGACCCCGCGCCCACCCTCTGCCCCTCCTGCCACCGCAATGCACGACACTACTTGGCAAATGAACTATAAAGTGGCAGTCTTGGGGCGGGGGGGGGGGTTGCATGTATTAGCTCTGGTGAATACTGGAGCTGCAGTTACTGTACTGCACAGGATTGTTAATAATAAAGATGCCACATCACAGATCTGTGGAGTGGGGGGAAATCTGACCCCCGCCCTCCAAGCTAAGGTGACCTTAACAATAGAAAATGCTACACCATTTACTGCGACCGTGTGAATTGCCCCTGTTAAAGAATATTTCTTGAGTATTGATATGTTGACAGGACAAACAGCTGAAACTTTAAATGGTCGCTTCTGCTTTGGAACTTCGCAGGCAGGATTTGCTGTTCGGTCTAGAACTGCCTTGTGTGCGTTCCCCAAGTGGGATCCTGTTGTGCTGCCTGTGCCTGCCAAGGTGATCACAGCAAAAACAGTATCGTGTTCTGGGGCGGGGGGGAGGAAATTACCCAAACCAGATGGCACTTGGAGAATGACTGTCTATTACAGAGAATTGAATAAAGTCCCCCACCCCCCACCCCATGCAGTTACTGTTCCAGACACGGTTACTCTTATAAGAAAAAAAAATCAGCAAAAGTTTACAACCCTGGAGTGGTGACAGACCTTGCTAATGCTTTCTTTTCGCTAGCCATTGCTTCAGAAAGCCAAGACCAGTTTGCCTTTACCTGGCAACAAAAACAATATACTCTCCAAGTTTTGCCTCAGGGATACAAACACCGTCCCTCCATCTGCCACCAAATGGTAGCAGCTGATGTTGCCCTGTGGTCAGGTACTGTCACTGTTTATCATTATATTGATCATCTATTGATTATGGCAGAGTCACAACAAGAAATCGCAGCTGCGGCGGGCGGAAAAGGCGGCACAGACTCTGAGATGGAGGATGCCAGGGCCTGAAGCCGAAAGGCCTATGTTTTGGTGTTGTTTTATTTTTTTTTATTGTTATTCTACTACCCTCTTTAACTGCTGTAATGCAGGAGCCAGACTATGCAGTTCAAGATAACAACCACCATTCCCTGTTTGCAGCTCTGTGTTCAGAACTGACCTTCCACACATGTTTACTTCTTTCATGCCTCAAAGGGCCCTGTGAACTGGTCTCGGCTCCTTTATCTTAGAAGCAAGCAAAAACTATTCTCAGTGCAGTGGTCCCAAGCAAATCTTCTGCTCCCCAAGTAAAGCACAGCTGTTTGCGGGCCCAGGGTCTTCCACAGCAGCTGCTGAATCACTGAAAGTGCATTTAAAGGACCAAGGCTGGGCAATTAATGCAAAGAAAATACAGAGCCCTAGTACCACCATACAGTTTTGGGGAATAGATTGGCATGTACTTCTCCTCTTATTTGACATCTTTTGTTGATATTGGATTCTCGAGTTCTTGTATTTCAGGCATCTTTGACGACTACCTGTACCTTATCTAGAGGAGAGAGAGCATTGGAACGGTTTTATTGCTGTCACAAACCCAACATGGAATTGAAGTTCAATCTGAAAAAAGCACATGCCTTGGATACATCTCTGCAAGGCCAACACGTAAATACTTAGATTTGGTGTAACTAACTCGTCTGCTTTTTATATTAAGGGAAGATCAACAGCTGCAGATCTTTTAACGATGTGTTTCATTAGCATGCCAGTAGCTGTATTATACAATTATATTATGCTAAGTGATTGTGTTATTAATGTTTTTTCATTTGCTATTTTTTCTGAGTAGGTAACGACTGTATGCCAATGAACATTACAACATTGATTGACAAGGGACTATTTCCTCCTCCAACACCATAAATGCAACCTCAACATCACTGACGAACCAGCCAGCACGGAGGACAACATTCAACATCTCCAGGACTTACAGCATCCAATGGAACAATCTACTGATGGTGCCTGACTGGCTGAGGGGTTTCATTCCCTGACAGGATGACTGGGACACTTGATTTACAGTATTATTCTATGGATATATATGTCTATTCCCTTTTCTATATGTATTTACTGTGTGCCTCTGTATATTACTCTCTTCTATACCCAGCAAGCCCAAATGTACACGTCCAGCTTTGCAGTGCCCAGGAGGTCTCTTGAGCGAGGGGCTGGAATGTGGGAATATAACGGCAGATTGGCGAGGAGGATTGTAAACACGCTCAAGTGACTTGCACCTGGGGTGTCGAAAAACACATCTATCACGCTAGTAACTGTTGTTCAGTCGTGTGTGCTGGACAAGTAGAGCATCTGCATTCACATAACACAGGCCTGTGATAAGACTCAGGGGCACCCAATTGTTCATGCCTGAGATTCCTGCCCTGCTGTGAGGAGATCAAAGCGCAGTGGAAAACTGCCGCCTGCAAGAAACCCCCGATATCCAGGCGAAGGCAGCAGGCCCGGAATCTCTCGCTCTCTCGAGCAGGAACCGAGCTCCGCGGTGCCCGCGTCCCTCCTTTCGTGCCTTTGCCCCGGGTGCTGCTTCGGAGATCCCCCGGTTTGCGAGGGAACGGGGATAAATTTGCTCTTTGCATTTTATCCGTGGTCTTGTGGCTGTTCCTGCGTCCTGCCCGTGTCGGCTCACACAGATGGGGGGGCAGGGGATTGGCTGAGGAGAGGGGGGTGGGAGTGGGACTGACACAGGATTGGGCAGTAGCGGGAGGGGGCGGGGCAATAGTGCCAGGGGAGTGGCCAAGATCCTGCGCAGACATTGCCCTGGCGAATAAATATGGTGAAACACCCAGCACTGGAGAGTGGTGGTCTGGGGGGGGGGGATGGGGTGGGGTGGAGGGTCCTGGAGCCCTCCGGGGTGGGGACGGACCCCCCGGGGTGTGGGGCCAGGGTGAGGGGTGTGGGGTCACAGAGAGACACAGCCGGAGGCGCCGACTCAGCCGTTTATTTCCCATTAACGCTAATTAGGGGGTAAAAAAGGGGGCGGGGCAGTTGCCATGGCGTTCGGGGCGGTTGCCATGGCAACGGGGGAGCCCCCGGCCCGGGGACCACTCACCTCCCTCCCCCCGGCGCCGCCGCCCGCTCCCGCCGCTCCCGGGTATGGCGTCGCCTGGACACGCCCTGCCCCCTTCCACGCCACCGACCAATCAGGGGGCCCCCCACCTTGGCCGCGCCTCCAGGCCACGCCCCCTCCCTCTCACACTCAACCCTACGGCTTCCCCAGACCACGCCCCCTCTGCTCCCTCTGGCCACACCCTCAACCCCAACAGCCAATCAGCGCACGGTGGGAGGGCGTGGCTTAGAGGGGGCCGTGCCCCCTTCTGCCCGTTGTTGCTAAGGGGCAGGCATTGCCATGGGGGCGTTGCTACGGGGAGGAGCGTTGCTGATAGGTGGGGGATAGCGGAAGTGACGTCACCGCGGGCGGGTCTCGGCAGCCACAGACGCGGCCCAACAGGGTGCCCTGCAGCACAGGCCAGCGCCTGCCCCACAGGTAAGGGGGGGCCCGGACCCCCACCCCCCGTGCCGGGGGGCGCCCCCCAGCCCCCCCTGACCTCTGCGTGTCCCCCCCCACCCCAGGCTGCCCCATGGATGCCCCCACCGGAACCGCTGAGGAGACCCCCGAGGAGCCGGCGGCAGGTGAGACCCTCGGGGGACACCCGGCCCCTCCCCAGGGGGGGCAGAGCGAGGGGTCCGGGTGCTTGGGACCCCCGGCCCCTCCCTGGGGGGGGCAGAACCAGGGTCTCAGGCCCCCAGGACCCCTCGGATCACCCCGGGACGCGGTAGGGGAGGATGCCCCCCAACGTCCCCGTGGTCCCTGACACCCCCCTCCCGTCCCCACCACAGCCGGCCCACCCCCACCGCCGTCCCCCGCCCACGGGGAGATGGAGCGGCACCTCCGCACCCACAGGGGCAAGTGGCCCAACACCTGCGGCGAGTGCGGCAAGCGCTTCTCCAAGCGCTCCCACCTGGACGACCACCTCCGCACCCACACGGGCGAGCGGCCCTACCGCTGCGGCGACTGCGGCAAGAGCTTCTCCCTGAGCTCCACCCTGGCCCAGCACCTCCGCACCCACACGGGCGAGCGGCCCTACCGCTGCGGCGACTGCGGCAAGAGATTCTCCCTGAGCTCCAGCCTGGCCCGGCACCTCCGCACGCACACGGGCGAGCGGCGCTACCGCTGCGGCGACTGTGGCAAGCGCTTCTCCAAGAGCTCCCACCTGGCCCGGCACCTCCGCACGCACACAGGCGAGCGGCCCTACCGCTGTGGCGACTGCGGCAAGAGCTTCTCCAAGAGCTCCCACCTGGCCCGGCACCTCCGCACGCACACAGGCGAGCGGCCCTACCGCTGTGGCGACTGCGGCAAGAGCTTCTCCCAGAGCTCCCACCTGGCCCAGCACCTCCGCACGCACACGGGCGAGCGGCCCTACCGTTGCAGGCGACTGCGGCAAGAGCTTCTCCCAGCGCTCCAGCCTGGCCCAGCACCTCCGCATACACGCGGGCAAGAAGCCCTTCTGCTGCGGCGTGTGCGGGAGGGCCTTCGTGCAGCGCGCCACCCTGGAGCAGCACCAGAGGACCCACACCGGGGAGAAGCCCTACAGCTGCGCCCGATGCGGGCGGCGCTTCACCTGGAGCTCCAACCTCATCACCCACAAGAGGGTGCACCTGAAGGAGGCCCAGGGGGCGGCGGCGGGGGGGGCAGGCGGGTTTGGAGGCATTGGAGAGTCAGCCAGGTCTGGAGGCGATGGAGGGGCCCCCAAAGACCAAGAGACAGTGGGGCGCCCCTACGGTCTGGAGGTGTCGGAGGGGGACCCACAGCCCGGGAACCTGGGGGTGCTCCAAGGGTTGGAGATGGTGGAGGAGCCCCCCAAGAGCAGGAGACCCAAGGGGCAGCGACGGCTGGTGGGGCGCCCCATGGAGGAGCACCCCAAGGAGGAGCACCCCATTGGCTGAGGGGTGGGGGTGGGACTGACACATGATTGGGCGCTAGCGGGAGGGGGCGGGGCAATAGTGCCAGGGGAGTGGCCAAATCCTGCGCAGCCATTGGCCAGGCGAATAAAGATGGTGAAACCCCCAGCACTGGAGAGTGGTTGTCTGGGGGGGGATTCGGTGGGGTGGGGGGTCCCGGAGCCCCCCCGGGGTGGGAGTGGGACCCCCCGGGATGTGGGGTCAGGGTGAGGGGGGCGGGGTCACAGAGAGACACAGCCGGAGGCGCCGACTCAGCTCTTTATTTCCCATTATCGCTAATTAGGGGGTAAAAAAGGGGGCGAGGCAGTTGCCATGGCGATGGGGCAGTTGCCATGGCAACGGGGGACCCCCCGGCCCGGGGACCACTCACCTCCCTCCCGCCGGCGCCTGCCGCCCGCTCCCGGCCGCTCCCAGAGGGAGAGTGAGAGGGAGGGGGCGTGGCCTGGAGGCGTGGCCAAGGTGGGAGGCCCCCTGATTGGTCGGTGGCGTGGAAGGGGGCGGGGCGTGTCCAGGCGTCGCCATATCCGGGAGTGGGCGGTGGTGAGTGTCCCCGGGGCGGGGTCCCGTGTTGCCATGGCAACTGCCCCATCGCCATGGCAACTGCCCCACCGGCCATCGCCAGGCCGACCGCGTCCCCGCCCTGGGCCACCGTGGGGCGAGGGCAGGGTGGGTGTGGGGCCTGGGTCCCCAATTATGGGGGTCCGTGGGGCGCGCAGGGCCTGGACACGTGTGTACTGGAGGGGGCGTGGCTTATTGGAGGGGTGGTTCCTCGTGCGGCCCCGCCCCCTTTTAAACCTCCTAATTACCGTTAATGGGAAATAAACGGCTGTATCAGTGGTTGTGTGCAGCAGTTTTAACAGCACGTGCAGAACCTGCTGAATTCGTGTCGTCCCGTGTACGCTGGTGCACATGGGAAGAAGGTGTCAATGTGGTGCGGCGGATGGGGATGGCTCAGGCGTTAGTGGCAGGATCCAGTCCAGACAGCGCACCCGTAACTGATACACTGACACAGCGGAGGTGCAGCAATGGCTCGCCCAGCAGGGCCCCTGACACTTTGCAACTGAGCACATCCCCGCTGGATCTGATCATCATGGGCCATAGGGCTTAATAAATCTTTTTCACCTGCTAATAAATGAATAGAGGCAGCCTCACTGTCCCAAGCTCGCAAAACCCATGCCAGTATGCCTTCCCCGCTCTTCTGCTGATAGATCTCTAAAAACTCCCTTAACTCTTTCAGAGTGTAAGTACGTGTGACCTGCACTCCCCCATCCTCTCGTTCCTGTAGGTAGATTAGGGTACGGCGACCGGAAAATCTCGAGCTGTAACGGAAAGATAGGCGGCAAGGAAACGGGATATGTAAGTATCGTGCAAGTTCGTTCGAGACAAGGCGACTATATAAGGCGGTTGCGCAGTTGAATAAACGCCATTTGTTGCATCCTCACATTGGTGTCTGTGCTCGATGGCCCTGGGGTGCGGATAGCCTCAGGCCAGCCAGCAACCGAACGGAGCTTGCCGCAGACAAGCGGCAACATTGAATCAGACCTTATTGTCAATAAGCAAACAAAATGTTAACATTGTGGAAGCAGCTGGGCAGGTTGAGAAAGCTTTCTTTTGAAACCATTAGAATTCAAAATTGGGTAAAGTGTAGTAATTCATAAATTTCTCTACCTGCCTGATGCTCCTAGACCACTTTTGGGAAGAGACTTGTTAGAACAATTGAATGCTGAAATAAAATTTAAAAATGGAGAAATTGAGTTTAAAATACCGGAAAAGAATCATATTGAAATCTTAAGTTTGGCTCTCACTGAACC
>NW_027167516.1:0-29719 GCF_013368605.1 Nyctibius grandis
CTGGCGAGCGGAGAAAGGGAAAAAGAGCCCGAGCAGCCGAAGGGCTGGTGTGGGTACCGCACCGGGCAGGCGGATGCTAAGTGAGCTACTAGAGAACAAGAACAAACCCAAACCCAACGAAACACCACCAAACCACCCCGAAAACGCTCCCCCACGCACAGGGACGCGCCCGTGTGTCGGGGGACAGAGCCCCGGCAGCGCTGCCTCCCCCCGCCCCAGCACCGGGCAGCCGCCCCGTCCAGCCGCGCTCCCGGGCCGGGCGGGCGGTGCCGCAGCCCCCTCCGGAGCGGCTCGGCCAGCGCCCGGCCAGCGGAAACAACTTTGCGGGGGAGCGGGGGAGACCGCGGCGCGGACGGGGGAAGCAAGCGCTCACCGCCCGCCCGCGGAGCCGGGAGACCGTTACCTCCAGGCGCGCTCCGCCGACATGCCGCCGCCCCGGGGCCCGCCCGAGGGCGAGCGCCCGCCGCTCGGCCGCCGCAGCTCCCGCTCTCCTCCGGCGGCAGCGGCGGGCGCAGGGCGCGGCGGAGGCTCCTCCGGGAGAGGCGGCTGCACCCAGCGGGCGCGGGGAGCGCGGCGCGGCACCGCCCCAGCGGCGGCCCCAGCCCGCGGGAGGTGCGGCGGGGCTGCCCGCCCGGAGCTGCCAGCGCCGCCCGCCCGCCTCGCCTCGCCTCCCGGAGGAGGCGCCGCGCCGCCGCTCCCGCGCTCACCGGCCAGGGGCGGGCGGGGCTCCGCCGCGCCGCCTCCCCGCCACGGGCCGCAGCGGCGCCGCCGCTCGCTGGTTGCCGCCTCCAGCCTCCTCCTCGGGAGGCTCGGCCGGGCCGGGCCGGGCCGGGGGGCGCGGGAGGCGGGGCGGGGGCCTGGGCTCTCGGGCTCCTCCTGCCCTCAGCGAGCCGTGGCGGCCGCTCCCGCACACACACGGCACCTGTCGGCGCCTCCTTCACACAGGGGACCGAGGGCCCGAGGGCCGCGGCTCCTGCACGCCGCAAACTCACTCTGGTGTGGGGTTTTCTTTACCCCTTATTTTAAATATTCTTTTTTTTTTTTTTCTTCTCCAAAAAAAAAAAAATTCAGCCAGTCCCTCCTACACCGGTGCTGAGTGGAAGCGTCACCGAAACCCGCTTGCCAGACCTGCCGCTGTCCGCGCAGGTTTGGGATCTGACCGATTCCTGACCCGCTTTAAGCGCAGCGCACAACGGTGGCAATTCCATAAGGTCAATTGCATTTTCTCAAGGCAATTCGGGGTTAAAATCTTGAAGGGATGCCAAGTAGCATGTTTGCAGCCTCGCTGCTTTGCTTCATTGAATTTCCTAACCCCATCCCAAACAGAGTCAGTCCCTCTGTGTTTCTCACTGATGCTCTGCAGCCTTCACCCCGGGGATGGGGCTAGTTACGATTCCCCGCCCGAACCCCATTAGCTGACTTCTCGCCTTCACAAATGGGAACTAAACCTAATAAATTTTACAAGCGCCCTCTTGATCTGACTAATTTACTTCACAATTGCACGGTGATTGTTAGCTCACCTAATGGCTGATAATTCAATAGACCGGATTAACTCCATCACTGGCGGTTGTCTGTCCAAACCTTTCTGTGTGTGACTTGTTCAAGACAGAAAGTTGAAGGAAAAAAGCCAAAGCCCTCTGAATGTTCCTTGTCCAAACATCAGCAGAATTTACAGCTCTTGATTCAGGAATATTGTTATTTACTGCTTTATCCTCTTTTTTCCTCCCTTTTATTCTCATGACACACTCTGAAAGAACACCCCAAATTTTAATGTCTTCTAAACTAAAAAACAGTGCAAGGTCCCAGGCCCCACGAGCTGGACTGCCAGTAGGACAGAGGACTTGTTGACACAAGGGCTTACTCTGTGCAAGGTTATTAATCCACTGAACAAAGAGTCCATCCGAAATCCTGTTGCCCTCTCAATATTCTACACAAAGGGATTTTCTCTCGTATTAAGCTTCTCAACTGCATGGAGATCCTGATACACTCTTGTTTGGGGGCCTGTTATGGAGGATTTTTCCTCCAACACGCTATGAGGTATGGGGTGGAAGCCAGCCAACAGTGACTGAAATTCTTGGCTGTGAGTTCCAGCTCACAAGGGTGCATGGTTTCCCTCCTACCGTTCTTTCTGAGTAGCTGGCACTGGTTTTAAGTTATCCCTGGCCAACATGGACAGAAGAACGTTACATACCGCTTGTCCTCACAAGCACTTGGATGCTCACAGAGATGTGCTAGACATCTCACAGCTGAGGGCTTCAGCACTGCGAGTCAGCAGCTGCAGTACCGAGCGGGTCTGGCAGGAATATTAACAGCTTTGATCTTTCTTGGTGCTACTTTTCAGTTTTTTGCTCTTGAGCTGTCATTGCAGCATGACCTGGGCATGATGTCGTAGCCGTTCTTTTAGCAATAAATCTTAAGACACTGCTGAGTGCGCTTCTGGCCAAGGTTTCTGCCTGGCCGCCAGTTCCTCACAAAACAAACTGTAGTAATGTGGTGTTGTATTATCACAGAGTGCTACCACAAATGGTGTAACTGTGGCTGTTTACAACATCTGAGGTCACAGCTAACGTGCGCCACCCCAGAACTGAACGGGTAAATGAGTAGTTAATCCAGACAAGAAATTAGGTGGGAGGGAAACTGGTGGGCCACTGAACTGCATGCAAAACAGAGGCACATTCAGACCACTGCTAGTCTGTACCATGAACTAAGGCAACACCTGTGCTGCTGATGTTGTTTTATGCAAGGCAGGGGCTGAACCCTAGTTTCCAGACGTATGTACTGACTTGCAAAAGAAAAGTCAGTAAAGAATAGACGCTGAAGCAAACTGCCCCCTGTTCCATGCCTGGGAATGTTTGCCAAGGAAACTACTCACCTCATTTCAGACTGTTGCCCCAAACCAACTATATTCCAGGTGAAAGATTCAAGACTCTAGGATGTAGACCAACACTACAGATCACAGAACGGCTGAGGCTGGAAGGCACCTCTGGAGGTCATCTTGTCCAACCCACAGCAGGCTGCCCAGGACCATGTCCAGGTGACTTTTGAATATCTCCAAGGATGGAGACTCCACAACCTCTTTGGCCAACCTCTGCCAGTGCTCAGTCACCCTCACAGTGACCGAGGTCACTTCAGTGTGAGTTAACTAAACTCGGGAAAAATAAAATGCTTTGTACACACAGGCCTTTACTCTCCTACCAAAACATGTAACTTACGCACTGAAATGCCATTCAGTATCTGGCGTTGAATCCTTAGTTTGAATATCTGCCTTATTTCTGATAAATTGGTTATTTTCAAGCTAATTACTTTGAAAATTGTACCTTAATGAATTCCTATCTGTATAAATTACATTGTGTTCTGACAGCACCGCTGACTACTTATGCCCTTACACACACACAGCAACGTGTGCACATCTACACACAAGCTGGTAATTCTCTTTGGATTAATCAGAAACTAGATTTTAAACTAGAAACTAGATTTTACAACAAATCTAATAAATACACAATATTAGCAATGCTTAATATATTTATCTTTTAAATACCATGCACATATTAATTAATGAGCTGTTTGTCGTGGGTATTGATATTAGTATTTCTCTCCACATGCCTGACATAGAATATTACTCCATGGAATTGCCAAAGAGCAGGCGGGGACTCAGTGAAGGTTATGTTTAGAAGTCAGGGGTTCTTGACTCGGGGCTGAGTTCAGGCTGTGAGACCATATGACCCTGTACTAGAACAGACATGGTCTGAAGCCAGTGAATGCTGCTCCATGTTAAAATGCAAAGACCTAATTTCTCCCTTAGTTAAACTGGAAAAGGCTTTCTTTCCAAGTTTCATCTATATAATGAAGAGAAAAATGTGGCGTAAGATTTAAGAAACACGTGGTCAAAAAAGTAATCAACTAAGAGGCTCAGAGAAGAAAACAAAAAGCCAACACTGTCCAAGTTCATAATTGTACTACATTTTGTCCATGTTATTACAACACCTTTCATTTGTGAAGTGTTTAAAGATTATTCTGTAGCAAACAATGTGGGAAACCAGCCACGCTTATGCATTTTCTCTAAAAAGTCTCTAGCTTTCCGATGGAAAATATTCAGTTATTGTTTCTTTTCAGTAGTTTCTATTTCATTTTCAATACCTTATCCTAAAAAATCCTACTATCTGCATACATTGTAGTAATCTCTTTCAAATCGGTGCAAGGCAAGTTGCTAATTACATGCAGTGGGTGATGACTACTTGGCAGCAGAAAGGCATTTTTATCTCTAGGCTTAGAATAAACTATTGTTATAAATATGTTTTGTTCCATTTTAATCAGGGTATGGAGACAATTGTCATCGTTGTACAATGATCAAATGGCCGGCTTTGGAATTCAAGAAGCTCAAAAAATCATTCGGTATTTCTGTTCTAAGCTGCAAAACCATCATTTACTGCTCAAGTCACTTGCCATGTGAAGTGTAAAACAGATTAATTAATGAGGAGGACTGAGTATTTTCTGTCACAATTTACCAGGAAATTTGCTTATGAAAAGAGAGGAAAGACACTTCCTTCCCATTATATTAGGTTCATAGTTAATAAATATTCAAAAAAATAGCAGCACAGATTCAGAATGTATTAATTTCAGTTAGCTGTTTTGAATGTGTGTCAATTTGAGTGAAAGCTCCTTAGTAATATTGAAATTGGTTACAGGAAAGTGATAACAGGGATGGAAGAGAATTAAAAAGAAACCAAGTTGCTATAAGCACGATCAACAATCTAAAGCATCTTTGCCCTTTTTAAGAAAGTAATATGTAATTAAAACTTCTGTTAAAAATTGATTTTAGAAGATGTAATAAAATAGGGCATACTCTGGGCTAAGAAGAACTTGCATTATTACCCTAAAACCAACTAATTTTTCCCATCAGTAACAAAGGAAAAGTTCTAAAAAAATCTTGTAATTTGCAAAGGGGAAAAAAATTAAATTCCTGTACCCAGCTCTTCAGTCCAACAATAATCCAAACTCTTCCCAAAGCAGAATGTCATTTACAGTCAGCTGGAAAGTCATCATAATTTCATCTTTCCTTTCCCCCAGCAAAAGTAACTCTGGAGAACGAGGCTAATTTAGCTATTTTTTTTTAAAGAAAAGCAGCATCCTTCAGCACTGCCTTCAACTTCCTCATGCCCCTCCCTCGTTTCTGTACAAATGAATTCCTCCTGCCTTCTCTGCTCCTTGAACATGCAGCACCTCAAGCACAGCCTAGCTTCCCTGCGCCCGTGGAGGCAGCAAACAAGGAGCAATAAACAGAGGAGTTTGCAGAGGGATGGGAAGTCATTCAGAATGCACAGTAACGCGCTGCAGGATCAATGACGAACGTCGCTGTAAGCTGGGAGCTCATCAGCTGGAAATCACTGAGGTGAGAAAGGACGTGGGTACTAGTCAAAGTTGGAGAATGTCTATCAGCTGCCAAAGTGATGTGTCTAGAAAATACCACAAGCAGCGCTCGCAGAGGAAAAGAAGAGGTGGAGATATTGAAAGTGTTGATGCACATACTTAGGCTGGAAATTAGAAGCTTTTAAATCATCGGAGTGAAGCAGGCTTGTTCAGTGAACAGCGAGGGCAAAAAACATCGCTAACTTTGAGATGGAGCTTGAGCGACTACAGGACGTTATTCATCAGAGTGCTAGATTGGAACTGATGACTTAAGAGGGTCTTATTGATCAGTGACCCTGTATTTTTTATTGTGCTGGGATCAACAGCAATAAGAACACTGACAATAAATCCTCACTGTTGACGTTTAAAGTTGCTATCAGCTGATACAGCTGTGGGTTGTGTTTGTCACATTGATTGTTTCAGGCTGTCTGTAGGCACGAGCAAAGAAGAGCACCTGCATTCTGCTCACATGAATATGAACATCACTTTCTAAGTAATAATTTTTTAATGAAAGCTTGTATTCTGGAACACAAGATGTTAGCCTCCAGGGAAATGTCTCGGGTTGTCATCTGTCCCAGAAGTCAACAGGTAAAGAAAAAAAAAAAGAGGGAAAAATTGGGTTTTCTTCCTGCTAGAATTAATTTGAATACTCTATATTTCTGCTTATTAATATTTCAGTTCTCCCCAAACATGAAATGGATTAAAATATCAGACATGCTGGTAGAACTCTTATTTTTGCATATATTATTTTGATTTAACCATAACAAACTATGCCAATAGGTTGCCCATATGTAATCATGCACCATGTGCAGAGATCTTAATTACCCTGTTCATCAAGTAAGGATATTCATGATAGCACATATTATCCAGGGTATTATCCTGTATTGTAATATGTGATGCCACATGAATACCATATGGGAGAGGGATTTAAAAAAGGTTACAGGCTAATAAGAGTATTTTATTCCACTCAGAAAACTCAAGAGAAACAGTTCCTGTCAAAGATGCAGAGACTGTAATTACATGCAAAAAGTTAAGTCACCTTAAAGGTAAATGCTAACCCAGAAAGACTGAAGATTAAAATTAAAAGCTGAAATCTCTGATTGTTATTAGTGCCCCACTGCACTAGATATTGTGCAAATACATGAAAAAGGTGGCTCCCTTCACAAGGAGTTTAATTCTACCTTTCAGCTTCTGTTGTTCTAGAGAAGAAATTGCAGTAGGTTTAAGCTAGCAGCTGGTGGTCATATAGTAGCAGTCAGTTATAATGCTTTATAATGCCATCAATTTTATATGTAATCCCCTGTGAAATTTACTAGGAGCTGTGCCTAGAAAATGATGCTTCGGCGTGGCCCCAAATGTCAGACTTACCATTCCATTTTATTTACCCAATATGAGCATCCCTTGCTCATCGTGCCTTCTCCTAGGTCATGGACTCCACCGGACACAGCACAGAAGGAGCTAGAGAATTAGGCTGACTTACACAAAGTCTGGATGTGCTCTCTGCCCATTATCTGCCCATGAAGTGTCAAGAGCGTGGGATTATATTAACAGCTTTATTAACAGTAAGCGATGCTTCTGTCATCCTTCAGTTCAGCAGGGGGAGCACAACTGGCATCTCTGTTGCATGACAACACTCCTGCGATTCTGTAATACTATGTTGTGTCTTCCAACACGATTTGTAATCATCTGGATTGTATTTAAAGTCTTGATCCTGCAAATGAACCAGGTACACACTCGACTGTACACACAGGAGTAGCCTCTGTAGCAGCGAGGCCTAGTAACCTCTGTGACTTCAGATTCAGAGGCCTGGGCTCAGTTACGGTGTCCCCCTGCTTCCCTCCTCTCTTGCATCGTTTCAGTCTTACGCTCCCAGGCAAGGAATCGACACAATTTGCACAACTGCAATGAGGACACAAATAATTCTAGTGTTGTAGGAAGGGAATTAATGACGGGCAGAGTCGGGGGGGAACGTCTCTTCTCGAGGCTCTAGCGGGCTGAAGCGCGTTCACGGTGGCAGCTGCATCCCCTGCTCCTGCGCTTCAGTGCAGGATAGGGTCTGATGAGGTGCTGCTGGGGCTGTGACTACACAGGAGCTAGTCTGTCCTTTCCAGAAAACAAATGAATCACTATCGAATAAAGAACAAAATCAAACAAAAAGCAAACTAGTTACAAATCTTCTACTTCCTAAAGTAGTATTCTCCCACTGCAGAGAAAGCCCTGATTAATTCTCAGAGCCTCTTCCCTTCAAGAGGCACTTCAGAAGGGCGAGATTGCCGAGCCAGGCCTGCACTGCTGCAGTGCGATCACAAGGAGCACGTGCGTTCCTCTGTGCGCTGGGCAGAGCCACTTGCTACTGGTGTGAGTAGGGCAGAGCTCAGAGAGGAACCGCATGTGAGGCAGCCACTGTGTTCCTACCAGCGCAGGGGACATCAGCAAAGCAGCTACAACCTCGTCTCTCAGAATCTGCCTCTCTGAGCAATCGTTCCTTTCTCCCTTTTATTCCTCTTCTACCAGCACCCTGTCCCCATGGTTTGAAGCTGAGAGTTTCCTGTTCAAAGGGGCTGCAAATAGGTAACAACCTTAGAAAATAGGGGAAGAATTCCCTTTCCCCCCATTTCTTTCCTTTTCCTGCCTTTCTTCTTGCTTTTCTCATCCTTCCCCCCTCCCCTTCCGTTCCTCTTTTCTCCCTTTTTTTCTCTTTTTCTTTCCCCAGAGAAGCCAGACATAAATAAGATGTACATGTTTAAAACAAAACCACACACATTATACAGAACTACACTAATAGTGATCTCAGCAAGGCTATCATTAGAAAGGACAAAATTTACCCTATAGTAGCAATGCTCTCAAAAAATACAGAGAAGCACTGTCAGCTTTTATAAGTCAATTTACACAAATGCAAATTTAGCATGTTAGTCCCTGTGAAAATATCTCAGCCACCTGACTAGCCAGCCTTGGCTTCAGAGGCTGTCAGTGATACTGCATCGAGATCAATCTCACCATGGCGACTGACCTTCTCTCTCCCTCTCTCCTCCCTTTCATTTACTCTCCATATAAATCAGATATGGAAGTTTTATAATTTTAATAGTACCAATACAACAGCCTCCAACTGAAATGTCTGCAGGCTACAGGACTTAAGTCATAATTTTACAATGTAAGAAACAGACACAGCAGAACCACTGGAAGTGTTTGTGCATCTCCAGGGTTGTGAATCAACCATCTTGGGCAGAAGTAAAGGGAATTGACTTCACTGGGATATTGGAGGCTGATTACTGATCATCTTTGCTTATCATTCAGTTCAATGGGTGGGCCTAATCCCCCTAGCCAGTCAAATGAGCTCCAGTCTTAAAAACACAGTGGTTTGCTGTGGTCAATGAGATGCTGAAAAAGCTTGAAGGTTTCCTGACGCTTAACTATGCAGTCTACTGGTCTCCCTCACGCCTCAGATGAGTAACATGATAACATTTACCCTACAAACATTTTCCCCTGATCTAGTGCCCAACTGGAGTACACGGGCAAAATACCTAACTGGTTTTAAGACAAACCTGCCTATTAAATGCCATAAGGCACGTGGGAAAGCTGAGGCATACTGAGTTTAAATAAAAGTCCCAAGTTCATGATGAGCGAGCACCAGAGCCAGCGGAAGAACTGAACAACTCTGATTCCTGCTGAGGAGCTTCCACCTCCGTACGTTTTTGTGTCAGGAGTTTTTCACCGAGGGGCACTATTCCCTACCAGGCCCTCTCAGTTAGTACAGGGCATTGTTTTTAAATGGTTTGGCTAGAAATAGTATTTTTGCTCTTCCAGACAGTATTTGCCATTTCAGGCTTGTTCCTGACTGCAGATTGGTGGAGGTGCATGTTTTGCCCGTAGCACAGGAGCATTCTCCTTCTTTATCTTAACACTGCAATATTTCTTCTCTTTGACATAAACAGTGTCCAAAGTGCTCTAATCCCATCCACGTACAGTACAAATAGAATGAACAAGGAATGATTTATGCACATTTGACTGTGCTCTATATCTTATTAGATGAAGATGAATTACTGTGCTGGACAGGGACACATTCTTCTGAAAAATCCATCTTTGTAGATTTCTGGTGCTCAATCTCATGTCTCTGCAAATGTATTTCAGCATGCTATCGCTGTTTTCCCCTTCGTGATCTCTGCTGTACCACGCACAGTACACGGGGCCCTGAAGGAGTACTGAAGCAGGTTCCCTTGCTAGCAGACTGCCATAGCTGCAAGATACAGCTCCCGTTATACCACTTACAAATTATTCTGCTCTTGTGTTCTATGACAAAAGTAATTTCCCAGTTTCTACCAGATGTTGATGATGTTATTTAAGCAAAAGAATTAATCCTCTCCCTCTTTCCTTCCATCATTATATTATATACACTATACTCTCTGCCTTCATAGTCACTTCTGAGAGACAAGTTCGTCAATTTATATACAGAGCAAGAATTTAACTTTGTTGACATTTGACATAAAGCCCAGGGTTGCATCTTGTGAGAAGCCATACAGATACAGTACATAATTGATGCTTTCTTCTAGAGAAATTCTGTATCTGAAAAAGCATGAATTGTTGATACGTGTTCACTTGGTATCAGAAAAGGCCCAATACAGTTTGCACTTAGGTCACTGGACAGGTGTATTAGCTATTGCTCAACAACAAAGCAGTAAATTAACAACAGGCAAACTAATTTTTCCCCTTCTCCTTTCATTTTCTTCAGCTTTCAATATGAAGTGATCAAACTCAAATTTAATGTGTCTCCTCCCACAGTATCTTACTCCCCACCCATGTAAACACTGAATAAAACAGATTTTCAAGCTCCTTCTTCCAAAGGTAACGTAGCGACAGCATTCATGTGGGACAAACTGCATCGCAGCTTTTAACAAACCAGTCTGTACATCAGCATTTCGAGAACTCTTCTTCTAGAACTGGCAGAGTAATGAAGAATGCCCCCTACCTCTTAGTTCTCAGACCAGCATATTAAAATACTTTTCAATAGTTTTGAAATTTCAATGAACATTTTCCAGTGAGATTTAGGGCAGTACTGCTATTATTGTGTGAAAATACGTATCTGTATGAGAAACACCCAGGCACCCTCTATCTACCCACATTTAAGAGTCAGGAACTGAGGAGAAAAGCAAATGAGAGATTCAGTGATGGTCCAGGAATAAAGCAAAGAGATGGGCAAGCCAGAGGAGGAACAGCTGGAAGCAGTACTTGCATTCTGGAAAGGTACACTGGCTTGCAGCCTTTGCATGTATTGCACTCCCCAAAATGGACTGACCCATCGTACTCAGATCGAAGGCAAGGAATAACCTTGGTCAAGCCTAAGAAGTCAAAACCACCTACATCCACAGCAGCCATGTATATGACACAGAGAGTGCCACAGCCAGATGGTGGATCAGCGGGGTGACACGAAGCTGTACTTGCAAATAGCATCAGGAAAGGACAAACGGACACACCGCAGTCTGGCAAGGCCGGCGAAGCCAGCGACCTGCCCGGCGTTTGAAAGTTTCTTTCAAAAACGAGCTGCCTGTCACAGCGAAACTCCAAGCAGGGAAGTATGTGGATACTGTCCTAGCCTTGTGCTGGGGTAGTATAAATCATTATGAAAGACATTTAAAAGACAGTGCTGGGCTGCTCATCAGTCCAGTGGTGACCAGGGCTTTACGGTTCATTTGGAGACTAACACTCCTGCCTACCTTTGAAATGGGTCACCTGGGGCCATAGAATTTTGCTGCACCAAATGGGAAAGTGTTTTTGTAAAGTTTTTAATTACAGTCTATGTTCTTATTTTACTCAGTCTTCTATTTTTGTTTAAACTCATACAATGATGGTGAAAGATAAAGATTCTCAACAAATGAACTTCTCTTATTTCTCACTTCTTACTTGCTGGGACAATGGAGAAGCAAACCTGTACATCTTCATTTGCAACAGGCAATACTCTGTGATTTCAGGGTCACAGCTAGTGGCGAGGGCGTAGGTACCTGTTCAGTCACTGTGTCCCAGCTAAGATACCAGCCAAAACTAGCTGTGGCAGAGCTGGTTACTTGTCTTGCCAAAGGCATCCACTGGGAACTGAACTGAGAACTCTCACTTCACAAAAGCCACTGAATAGCAATTAAGAGACGTTTATTATGAATTCTTTCTGCTTACAAAGCTACCACTGACTTAAGAGGTTTTTTTGTGTGCCAAGACTGGATCTCAGGTGGTAGTGATTTCCAGCTGGCGTGGACACAAGCCAGCTTGAAATATCAGCTCTAGAAGCAAAAAGTTCTATGAGCATAATGATGCCCTTGAGGCACCCAGTTATACAGGTCTTTGTTTTAAAAATAATGAATCGCATCCTTTTTCCGACCCCTTTAAATCCAGAGAATAGTATTTTTCCATATAATCAGGAAACTGCATTCTCAACACGATCTAATGAGTGTGATGACAACTCCTGTATTCTTCCAAGTTATATGACTATTGCACAGAAAATGTCCCCCTATTTTGCAGCAGACATTCCCTAGTGCAACATTTTTTCTTTCAGCCTTAATTGAATTTTGAAGCATTCGCTTGTTCATGTTGTTGCCCATGTAAGCTTGTCATTTTTCTTTTTTTTGAATTAGATGTGCCATTTACAGTACATCTTCTACCAGGTGAAAGAATAGAAGAACAGAACAGGAATCCGACTTTACGTAACAGCCGGCAATACAAATTTTTAAATCGAGCGAAGAGTTAGTATAAAGCAGTGTTAATTTTCATGTGGTAGATAGAATATGAAATGTTGTTATATCCCTAGTCATTAACAAACAGAGTACATTAGTTTTATGTTTTGAAATCAGGTAGTTACCAAGAGGTTTGTCTTTAAAACTATTTTATGAAACCAAGGGAGGAAAAATCCAATACTTACTCAGAAGCTGGGAAATTGCCACCATGTTGAACACTCAGTTATTTCTGCATTAAATTGACAGCTTAGGCAGTATTCTTATAGGAGAACTGGGAGAAGTTAAAACACATTAACCCTCCTGCCACCTCATGCTCAAATGGTTGTGGACAAACTAGATATTTAAATTACAGTGCCTGTTCAGTTTAACTCATTTTTTCAGCTGCTGAGCAAAACCAGTAGGATTTCAGAAGTGATCTCTCCTCTTTTGCTATTCATAATTATACATTTTCTAAACTGCCACTTGCACTTTTATTGTGTACAAGAGGGAGAAGTGCTCTGACTAATAGCTGGACTCCTGGGTTTACTGAAACTTTGTGTGAGCTCTGCAGTGGGTGTCCAGTGATCGCTCAACACTCAATGTCAATGCAAGAACTCGACTTTATTCTGTACTCTCTTCCAACTGACTGTGCATAACAGTAATAGCCTCATAGGTGTGGACATGATGGATAATGTAAAGTACAAGAAAAAGGACACAAACCAGAAAGGCCTCTGTGTTTGCAATGGTGAGTTTTCACAGTCCGATACTGTTTCTTCCTTTCCAAACCAAAACTATCGGCGAGAGCCTTGAAAACTAACATTGCACTAAGATCAAACTGTGCATACAACGAACCTTATGGTAATCCGCATGCACCCTTTTATTGCCAACATCCAGTTATGCAATCTGTTATGCAGAATTTATTTCACTGACTGACTTTAGCTGAAAGCCTATTTTATCCCAAAGCTGCCTGAAGTCTATCACAAGGCTGATCTACTTTTATTTCCTCAGAAAAAATGTAATCTAATAAAATGGTAGAATCCTGTACCACAAAAAAATGTACTGTATTTGCCAGAGAAATAGCCAGTGTCCAAAGTATCAGACACAAATGAAATGGAAGTCTGCAGAGAAAGCTTCAGTGTTCTGTTTGTGCAAGAACACCTGGACAGTTTTCCAAAGACACCTGGCAGAACCCTTCTGAAATAACCAGCATGAAAATCTGCTTGGCATTGGTCAGCTCCCCAAATGCTGCTCTCCCTATAGGGCAAGACATTTCCTTTGACACATTCATTGTTTTGAAACTGGCTCATTTTCCCTCTGTAACAGGCAACACGTAATATTCTCTATTTGGTCAGTGATTCCCAGTGAAATCAATCTGCCCAGCCACTCTTTGGGCTGTCAGGCTGAGATGAATGTCCTAAGGATCTCGACCGCGGAGTAGCTGGACTTTTCTGTTCTGAGAGACCGGTCCTGCTTCCTGGAAAACATCCTCAAATCCTTCCTCAACTATTTCCACTCCACGACTCATCAATTAGCCTCCCATGAATGAGAGTAACGACTTCACACTTTTTTCATCAAAAACCACGTGTCCTTTTCTTTGGCACTATTACAAGAGAGCAGCGTTACTGGTATAAAGTGTCTCTGTTCAAAAACGCCCCTTCTGCATGCTCCATAGTACGCACTTCCCCAACATTTATAATAGTTACTTGCATCTCGCTTAATGAACGCTAATAAAAACATCAGGTGCTTCAGTATCATCTTTTTCACAAAGTTTTCATTTTGCTGTCACCCACCACTTCCAGATGAAAAGCGAACTCCCTCCCTCCCCCAATTCTCAGAACTTTTCTCATTCTTTTTTCGCTTTTGTACAATATAGTGCACTATAAAACACTACCTGGTGTTTCAAGTGGCTGAAAAACATCTACTAAGCCTTATCCAAATCTTCCTGCATAATGAAACCTTTCCTGCACTCCAGTAAGCCTGTGAGACTGAAGTTCAGCCTTAAAGGCTCATTTTCAATATCTCCTCTAGCAGGAGAAATCCAGGAAGAGATTTTTTTTGGAGAATAAGCAGAGCCTGTGTCCATGTTGCTGCTGAACTGCATTTACCTTTACGAGAAAATACTGTTTTCCTTTGTGGGATTTCCAAGTAGTAGGATATATTACTACATTTTCTATTCCTCTTTTAAATGAAGGCAAAAAGACTCAAAAATATGAAGCTTGGACACAGATATAAAGGGTCACAAAATGACAAGAGTAAGCAAAGTTCAGAATAGCAGGGATCCAGTGAAACTGGACTATACTACTGGGATGGGCTGCGTGAAGGAATTTAAGTGGGTAATCTAAAAGTTATTGAATCGGAGAATCCATAATGACCCTTGAGAATTTTAAGAGCTAGAAGAAAAATGCGCTGGATGGGAATGTTGCTACGGTTCTCTTTTAGTCTATCACATTTGGTCCACCAATAAGGTAGCAACCTTCGCTGCCTTTCCCTCCAGTTCTTTGACACACAAATTACCTCCTCTGAGACATACCTGTATATGAAGAGAGTCTAATGGAATTTAAGAGAACAGTGAAGTATCTAACATGCATGTCCTTGCATTTAAGTCATTACCTCTAATAGAGGGGTAGAAACCATGCTGACCTAGCAGATATTGTACCTCTGCACCACCCCCTACTGATAGGCCAAATCAGACTTCATATAAAGGCAGTAAAAAAAGCTAAACCAGAATGCCCAAAGCAAACCACAGCATCTCTCTGGAGCATCTCTCTCCTAGGAGAAAAGCCTGAGAGAGCTGGGACCATTCAGCCCCAAGAAGAGAAGGCACAGGAAGGCTCCATGTGTATGAACACCTGCATGAAGGGTGTAAAGAGGATGGAGCCAGGGTCTTCTCAGTGGTGCCCAGTGTCAGGACCAGAGGCAGTGGGCACAAACTGAAACACAGGAGGTTCCCTCTCAACATCACGAAACACTTTTTTACTGTGAGGGTGACCAAGCACCGGCACAGGTTGGCCAGCGAGGTTGTGGAGTCTCCATCCTTGGAGATATTCAAAAGTCACCTGGACATGGTCCTGGGCAGCCTGCTGTGGGTGACCCTGCTTGAGCAGGGGGGTTGGACGAGATGACCTCCAGAGGTGCCTTCCAACCTCAGCCACTCTGTGATTCCATGAAACCAAAGGATTTCACTCTACACTTGCTGCTGCCATGAGGGCATTCTGTCACAAACTCAATTTTTGTAGACTCTCAAGAGTCACCGGTGTGATAACTGTTTGACTTGCTTGACTTCCTTGAGAAGTCACTTTACATTTTCTTATATTATTATCTAGCTCCTGTAGACCTTATTCAATGAGGCAAAACCTTCACTGATTTTAATGACAATATTGCTGTAATAATTACTGCAGGGTGAAGCCCTAGAAAATCATCAAACTTTTCTCTTCTTTTGTCTTTAGGGGAAAATTACCCATGGTGCTTCCTGCAGTTTATTTATGCTTGAGAGTACAGGAATACACAGCTTACAAGTCTTTTGCTGCAAAGCCATTCACCCTGCTGAGAGCTGATATGATTAAAACCACAAACCTAGTGTTTCTAACCCATACTTGAATTTAGACTGGTCCTTTGTGAGCAGCCATACAGCCTCTCTGCTCACTGGATGGCCTTCTGTTGTGCGAACTTGACAGCTCTAGCCAACCTTGGCAGCTTCTGAGTTTTACGAGTTGCTTTGCTTCAAAAGCAGTTTGCGGTGCTGAGGCCCTAATAAGTACGAGATCTGTTACCATCAGAGATACAAATTCTCTGAGGCACAGTAGATGTTCTTACGAGAATGTTCTGCTCTGCTTGGTTCTGTCTTCTTGGTCTGTAACTTTTAGACTATGCTGGAACTGGAAATAATTCAAAAGCTGGGGAAAAAAAAAAAAATCTAATTTCAGAGAAGCTTGCAGTCATTTTCGAAGAAAACTCAATTAGTTTTCTGTCCTTGTGAACAAAAAGCATGTCTTTTTCTTTTGTCAAACCTGAGAGAATTATGGAACTTAGGCACAAGTATATGTCATGATGCTAATGAAGCTTTTCCTTAGTTTCAATTCACTGTATGCAGAAGCAATCAGGCTGAATTACCTTCAGAAAAACAAAACAAAAAACCCCAAACCAGCCCAAAATCTTATTTGCTCCTGCCTTTGAAGAATTTAAGAGAAGAGTTTGGTGAACCTATTTTTTTTTTATTCCTGTCTTGACTATTTTTATTTCAATTTTCTGAAAAAAATGAGGATATTTATTGTTCTTCTCTTGACCTCCATTATTTACATAACGTGAAGTTGATCACTTTTTTCTTCTGATTGATACTTGACCTATACTCAGAAGAGCAGCCTGAAGAACAGTCCACTTCAAAAATTGAAATGAAATTAGTACGAAGTTCCATGGTCTTATTATGATGAATACTTAAGAGAATCCTTGTTCATGGAGCTATATATCTCCTTAAAAATACTTTATTTCATGTCGTTCTTTTTTGGGGAAAATCTGTGGAAATAGTATATGTGGGAATGCAGCTGTGAAATAAGTGCTGCTTTCTCTAAGTAAGTTTAAGATAATTAACTGAAGGTCAAAAAGCGATTTCTCTTGTTTTTATTTTTAATATAAACACAGGGATGTGCACTCTACTTAAGATATGACCCAGATGACAGGTATAACTTTGATTCTTAGATACACAATTCAGAGTTGAGGTCAATACAGGAAGCTTTAGGACATACCAGCTTTATTTTTGTTCAATATCCATGTACTTTCATGCCATGCATAGATCTCAAATCAGTTCTTATATTCATGTGATAAGGACGTGCACGGTGATATTTCCTTTATTGCACAGTATAAAATTCTACCTTTCCAACTTGTTAGCATGTTGGGATGGGTTCCCTCTAAAAGCGAGTGAAGATGGTATCTTGAAATTGCTCTGGATACGTAAAGAGGGAAGAAGAGAGGAATAAAATCTGCAAACTTCATTAAGATGATAAATGTGAAAGGGTGGTGATTTATGCAAATAGTCAGGGTTGTGGGTTTTTTTACTCAAAGCTAGGAAGTTCCTTCTACAGGCTGCAAGAACAGGGAACAGACTGAGGACTTCACAGAAAACCAGAAGAACAGAACCTATGACCATTCAAATGAAGAGGTGCGTGGATGCCTTAATCGTTTTGCCTTACCCCTACTGAACATGAAAGCAAACCTTCTTTAAGTGACAAGTTGATGAAATGCTTGTGTTTAAACTCATAACAAGGTTAGAGTTAACAAAAAATCTTGGTGTAGAAATATTTGCACACTTTATCCTAATATTTATTGCCAAAATTATTTCCTGTAAGCCCTTGACATTGAACCCCTTCACTTGTTAACTGCTGGACAAACACGAGAACGAAATGGACTGTGTCTACTGAAGAATGCAAATAGCAGGGAAGAGATGAATACAGACACAGTAAGGACACACAAAGAAACCTGTCTGAAGTCATTTTAATGCTTCCAAGCAGTGCAGGCAAAATTAAGGACAAAATAACTGAAGGGGTGAAGTAGGAGGATCACAAAAGTTGGAGGACTCTGGGTTAAGGAAGCTAAGGTGAAGATCAGTGGGGTTTTGAAGAGCAGTGGGAAACTGGAGAGAATTTATGCATATGGACAGGATCTCAAGACTGCTTTCCTCCTCATTAAACCAGTCAGACTTTGAAGCATTTCTACTCCTGGGATCCTCTCCTCATTCCCATTCCTCCCTCCATGCAGCAATCTGTAACAGAGCTTCCCTGCCCCATCCTCTCCTCCCAGCAGCAGCTGTGTTCTTGCCTCGGTGTTGCTTTGTGGCTGCGCTCAGTGCAGATAGAAACTGCTGAAGGAAGCAGGATGGTGCTGTCTAACTGTGCAGAGGAAAAGCAGAGTCTGGCTGCTTAGGAAATAGTTGCTGCTCAACCAGGTAAGTCTCCTGTCTCCCCCAGCATGGGCAGAATGGCTCTTTGCTGCTGCCATTAGCCTGTTGCCCCGGGGCAACTGCTACCTTGCCAAAGGTGGCCCTAAGTCAGAATCCCAACTACAGAAATTAAGAAGTGTTACGTTAATATTTCTAGGGGTTTGTAGCAGTATAGGTTTCTATACCAGCTGCTATAGAGGTAAACAGTGTACAAAGTAGAGGGAAAAAGAATTTATACCTTCTACACAAGGTCTTGTCTTGCAGTCACCTGGTTTTAGTCGCTAGCAGTATGTTCACCATCAGAAATAAGAAACACCCTCTTTGAAGCATCAGGATGAACAGGATATGCTATAGTTTAATTTACTCTATGCGTTAGAAGTGCTGTAGAGTAATTTGAATCCCTTCCAGATACCCTGCAAATAACACTCTTACCATCGTCAGAATTTCATTTGCAGGAGGCTGTACAACTTATTAGGCCTAACATAAATATATTTGAATAAACAATCATTTACACAGGGTGAAAATATTCAACTCAATGGAAGAAGCATTTTTTTAAGCCATTAAATCCTAACTCTGATATGCACTGACATTTATCTATCGTATTTCCTTCAATTGTTCTCATTAAAATTGACTACAGTTACTTGTAGCCTTACAATGTGTTAAAATGAAGAAGAAAAATAAAGTACTTTTCAGAGCAGTTAATTTGGAATTAAATTAGTTTCTTCACAGATCAGAAGATATGTACACGGCAGAATCTTATTGAATTACACCAGCATGCTTCACTATGTAGGAAAGGGCAAAGGACAGCGAGGCATTACTCCTCACAGAATTGCAAAGCTGTACCCCCAATCAAATCCAATCAAAAACAGAGAAAAAAGAATATGAAAACAATTCTGTTCTGAAGGGTTGCTTCTCTTTTTTTTTTTTTTTTTTAAGGCAGGTAAAACCAGAATGGTTTGCTGTGCCAAAAAATAGTTTTAAATGTGGGCCTCATTCAAGTCAGCAGGCATTTTTCCATGGGGGATAAATGCTTTTTAGTCAGGAGATCCAGAATATTTCTACCCAGAAGCCTAACATTTTGGCTCAGCAATTTTTTACTGATATAAATTTTGTAATACACCTTGGAATACCAGGGCACAGACAGAACGTTAAGGTACGAAAATCTTGTGCCAATATTTTAAAACCTCTGTATGGCACACTCTGCAAATACGGTGAGTTCTTAAGGAAAACATAATTTGGTGAAAATCAAATCAGGTAACCTGCCTTCTGGAGAACAGGGCAGCTGAGCTGAGGAGACAAGGAGAAGGGGATCGGGAGCAAAGGAGGAGTCAGAATGGGATATCAGAATCTATAGGTATCAAAAGCAACTAATTAAAACAGGTATGGAGAAAGATGATTGGTTTCCATTGTAATTTAATAACAGCTTTTTTTTTTTTTTTGCAAATCCAGTGAAATAAAAATTGACTGCAGGTCCAATAATCTCTCTGGTTAAAAACGTGGAGATAGGCAAAAATGCATTCACCTACATTCTTCTGACTAATTCCAAAGAAAATCAGTAGCTTAAGTTTAACCTTCACCCTCCTGGAGAAAAGCAAGCAACCACAGCACTGTTAGCTAAGGATTCGGGTGGTATAAACAGTAGACGTGAGTCAGATCTGCATAAAGCTCCCTGTATCCTCAGACACTCCTGGTGGCAGAGACACCACTAAGCCAGACCCAGGACAGCTGGATGGGGAACAAGCAGCCGCCCACCAACAAGCACAGAACTTAACGCGGACTAAAGAGCAGCCTGACCAGGGGGACGAACGCGCAGCAGCGTGTCGCGAGATGAAATGACTGCGCGGCTGCTGGTGCTGGACCAGCTGGTTCGATGCACAGACAGAACCTGAGCAGAGCACGAGATTCTGATTCAAGGTGGGAGAAAAGGAGAGAGGTAAATCTATGCATCTGGCCCAACATCTGCTTTAACTCAGCTCTGTGAAAGGAAAAACATTCTTGCAAAGAAATGTCACAAAGAACAAGCGATAAATAATGAATAAAGGTTCTGCATTGTTTGTTTATAGACTATCAAAAGCATCCTGCTAGATGCATTTTCAATTATCATTCATTCTGCAAAGCCCTACTGTGATTGCTTTAACCTTGATTTTAAGACAGAAGTAATGGTAATGTGCAAGCATATTGGTACAGCGACGGTATCGAGGAAAGAATGGTGAAAAGTGTATTTATAAAGCAGTAAAATCACGTTAAATCTGCTCTGCAATAAAAACTACATTGTAGGCAGCATCTGGGAAAAGGGTATTCACAAACCAATAATATCCTATTAAAACTAATGTGCAATAAAAACATGCTGTAGCAGAATTTGCAATAGTTTTCAGACCAGGGTCCTGGAAATGGGTGTTTGACCTTTTCCAGTATTGCTGGCTGCAGCTCAGCACTTCAGGTAGTGCTCAGGAAGCACCCAGGACACAGCTTGATTTAAGAAATGACGGGTTTTCCTCATTAATCAAACAAACTTGCAAACGTGGTCTGTTAACCAATTGTGCAGCAAGTAACCTTATATCCTGAATCTAATTGAACTATCCTGATGAATGAAAGAATGAAAATACACGTCTGCTTCAAAACCCACAGCCTTCAAATAGCACATGGTCATATTTTCAAAAATGTGATGCTCCTGCACTCAAACTGCCGTCAGAATAACTGCATTTGAGAATAAATAATGCCTTGGGATAGTTTTTAGCAGCTAAAGAAACAGGCAAACTTGTGAATCGACCCAAAATGATTCTTTTAGGTTTTTTCCTCACCAAATTGAATCTGCTATTACACTTTGAATTTTTAATTTTTTTTTCCAAAGTGACAACAAAGTTAATCTCACAATACCATTCTGAAATGAAAAATGTTTTTCATGTTTTGTTTTCAAAGCTTCAGAATGTTTTGACTTTTCATTTTTGGAAATAAACAATCTGCTGAGTTCAGTGCAGATTTACAGAAAGAGTTCTGATCCGTTCAAGAGTGCATGTTTCTAATGAATAACTGATTTGCTCACAATTTGAACCACCGTTGTTGCATCTCTGATTCTTCCCTATAGAAGGCGTAACCTAAAATCCACTGAAGTTGATCGGAATTTCTGCGTGTCAGTGAGCAAATGTCAAACTCCCCACTGCTCAGACACTGTTATACTAAGGGAACTTGATACAGAAAAGCAAGAAAAAAGAAAAGTAAACACTGCTAAGTAAATTGTTTGTTAGAGCTGCAGTGGCTTAAATTCTGAAGCTACTCTGCAACTGTGAACAAACCTTTCTCCAGGTAAGCTGCAAAACAGCACACCCACAGCGATCAGGGTACCATCAAGCCCCAGAAATGCAGTCAGGATATAAAAAACAGCAAGAAAAAAAGAAGTGAGAGCAGGATTTGACCATATGTTACTGCCCTTGAGGAGATCAGAGGACAGAGTTCTTCATGTGCCTGATTGATAGATTTTGCATCTGACAGGAAGAAATCTAGGTGCTGGGTTCTGCAGACCAAGTGTAAATCTTTCTGGAGACCTTCCTGAATCCCAGGTAACAAATTATTTTTCTCTGTACCTGAGCAGACTTTTGCCAGATTTGTTACACTAGAGCAAAACTCACCACCGGTACTGCAGATGCATCATGTTCCTTGTACTACTGGTCTTAATAGCTACTGTGGACTATTTACCCTAACAATGTCTCAGCACAAAACCATACCCTGGAAACTCACACATATTCACTATGCCATTATAAGATCCTTCATTTAGTTCTTCACCAGAAACTCATCCCATGTACTCTACACAGATGAATGTGCTGCCCTCGTGTTTCAAACATCTGAAAAAGCAACTAAGCTTATCCGTGATCCCATTGTTCTTTCTTTTACATTAAGATTTCTTTATAGTCGAGATCCCTACATGGGATATGTCTCCAACAAAAGTAACGTAAAAACAAGAAGCTGAATTTATTCCTCTTGTATAATAAGCTTCCAGTATAGCACTCTCAAAGACTCTGTCTTATGTAAATAAGCGAGTGGGATTAAGAGAGCAAGGGCTGTATTTTCCATTCCCTTATCAGCTGTGGCTCACAGTTCTTCCATGAAGTGTATATCTAATTAAAACCCACTGAGTATCATGTTGCTCAGTCAGACTATATGGGAAGCTGCTGTTCTCCTTTCCAAGAGTGACAGGCATCACAAGAAACATGGTGGGATGACTGACACAAATGGCAGAGAAGCAGAAATCCAAAATGGGACAAAGGCAACGGAAAAATATTTTTCCAAAGGAATCCACGTATTTTGGCAGAGATTTATGATCAATGTATTTGGGACCAAATTTGGTTTGCATCCTCTTTTTTCCCTCAGTGTGTAAAGGAAAAAAAAAGAAAAGCGTAAACTAGGGTGCATACAGGCTCTTCTTCAGTGCAGGACAGGAACTGAAGCACAAGTTAGAGACAAGCCAAATACAGGTCTCAGAAGTCAGATCTTGAACTTCTTGACAGCTCACGTTTTTGCAAAGCTCAGCGTAACAGGCTCCCCAGTATAATTTGGGCTGTGACAGCCCCAAGTAAGGAAGCAAGCAAAAATTAAATGTTTACGTACTATTTTTTTCTGTACTTTCTAAATTTAAAAAACACTAGTCATGGATGAAATTTAAATTCTTTTTACTTCACCTGAAAGAGACTGCCAATGTCTAAGCAAATTTTTTCTTGAGGGAAGGAAATACATTTTGGCGTTTGGGGTGGCAAATTTTTATTTGACAGGTGTTGATGTTTACTTTTACCTGGATGCTTCTTGTGAAGGTCTTTCCCACTGAAGCTACAGGTGGTCACTACATGAATGAGTCCTCAATGCAGCAGATTATCACCCGAGTCCAACACGGTGCTCCATGTTTAACATTAAGCACGTGCTCAAGTACTTCCCTGAACTAATGCGTGTTCACAGCCTTTGCTCCGGACCTATTTCCCAGATACAAGAAGGGCTGAAAATAAAGTGCTGGGATGACATTTGAGTGTTTCTTTAACTCAATTTGTAATCTAATTTTTTTCCACTGGGGACCAGGAGTTATTGGCATAAAGGCTTCGACCCTGGCACTTGTGCATTCAGCCTTAACTGAATCAGTGCATGTCTGCCTTGGTCGTACATGAGAACACTGGGGATTGCAATTCTTTGCTACTGAGCTGATTTCTAGTAGTAACACTGCTAAAATTTTTTTACTAAAAATTTGTGAAGTAGGGGAGGAAGGAGGAAGTTTTTCCATCAGAATACAAAAGAAATGATTGCTCCTCCTCTGGACTAAAGTTCCAACTGAATACATTTAAAAGCATGTAGTGGTTCAGGCCTCTATTTTTCTTATTTCTCTTCTATAGGAAAATCACAATGATTTGATTGAAAAGAATAATTAGGAAAGTTGCTGTTGTGTTTCACATCATGAGACAATCTAATCTCTATTTCATCAATCAGCAGGAGTGAAATCATCAGGCAGTAAACCAGCATAAGGCTTCCATGCGCCCCAGAAATCCAACGTCAGCTTGCTCCTGACATTGGTCATCTCCAAGGCCTAAACTTTGTACTAGTTCTCTGGCCAGGAAATGACCACATTTGGAACATGGTGTATCCTAAAATTGCACAGTTGTTTATCCATATCGTACTGTTACTACTGTCTAATTTGTTGACGAGCTTCACCTCAGGGTCTCTTTAATCACTACCATTTCCCAATTTTCTCTTGCTCATTGAATCCATGTGCTCAGGATTAATTTCCCCAGGAGATATCTGTCTGCATCTTTTTCAGGTTGATTCTCATTTTGCATTTCCAAGGCATATACTTTTCTCACTAGGCACTGTTTGTTCTATTATGTCTCTATTCCTGTGGTGTTTATAGCACCTCTCAGTATTACCTACAAATTTTATTAACATTCTTTTTCTCCTTCTCCAAAATGCAGCATTTTCCAGTATTTCTTTATGATGAAGCATCCTCCCCTCCATCCTCCCCAACAGAATGACAGATCTCTTAAAACAATGACTTAAAGAAGTCATTTTGTTTAATTGGAAAAATATCTCATTATCTCCTTTACAGAGTAGTTTAATCATGTCTGGTCATAAATTTTGAAGAGTTTACAACTGAAAATAGCAGTATACTGTGAAGTCTGGAAAACACGACTGCTCCACAACTGTACCTGGTGCATAAATATGCACATTTCTCCCTAGCGAGGCTGAGGCATCCGTGTCTTTATGGCACGTAAAGCCTAAAGTGGACGTATTCTCTGTCCTCTACGCCATAAAACAAGGAACTGATGTTAGTCATGTTCCTCCCTTTCATTTTGCCGTTGCCTTTTTGTCTATGGATGCCACTGAAACAGTTGACTGAACCACCCTTTCCCTTTCTGGGTTATAATCTGTGTGGGGACCTATAGCAAAGGAAATCTCCTTTAGGAGATCCTCTTCTACACTTTTGAAAGGCTTTTTTTGCCTCTGAAAATCATGAAAATGCTACAATTCAGGAGCTGGGTTTGCAGGGTTTTCCCTTGGCTGTCTAATGTGCTTTTCTCATGGCTGCTATCTAGGTCCTCGCCGTGTAGCGCACCGCTACTTCCCAATTCATTCCTAATTTTTAAGACACACGTACAAAGGTTGCAGGAAAACATTTTACAGTAAGATCGAAAAAAAGGACAATATTTTGCAATCTGACTACTTTTCCCTAACCATGGATAATTAAACATGCCACCATCCTAATAATGTATTTTTCTACCTTGCTGACCTTTGCTGCCTATGGATATCCCAGTCTTTCTTGACGTTGCCTGACCCCACATGAATGTTTTTCCATTTATGAGATGATTACAAGCAATGTTTTTTCCTACAGTCTTACTGAAAATATTCATATCAAATAATAGCACAGAATAATCATTAGAATTTGTGCTAGGAGAATCGTAGAGCTTTATTTTTCTCTTGATTGCAGAAGAAATTTATAAAGTTTGGCAAGCTGTTCTTTATGCAAATGCTTTCTTTTCTTATCACTAATACAATGTCCTAGTTATTTACGGCGTTTGCTAGTACGCCACAAAAAAAAACCCCAGTTTGTTTGCGCTTCAGAGACTGACAGGATTATTTTGAATTTATAAACAGTGGAGGTGGCTGCAAAGTAAACTCCCCGAAAGGGGGAAGGAAAAAATAAGGAAGGAAAGGAAAAAAAATAAGGAAGGAAAAAAAAATATCCAGAAGAATAGAAACTTTTTTGACATTCCAGTAGCCACAGGAAACTGGTTGCTACAGAAAGGACAGTGGAAACCTGAGAAACATGGGTAGTATCAAAACAAAGAGAGCTTTTAGGAAGGAGACACAGAAAGGTGGCCTTGCAATATAGTATTGTCTCTCTGTTGCAGGTTTTAAAAATTAACAGGGTAAGTTTACAGTCTACCCTGACCCTTTCGCAGGCAGACAGCACTCTATGGTAACCTGCCACATCAGTTTGTTCCAAGGAGTGAGTGTGCCAATAAATGCTACCCTAGAGCTGCATGAGGCAGAGGAACCCCAGTGGAAGAAAAACTAAAGCAGAATTACAGTAATTAGGCTTTGTAGCCATAAAGGCAGATCACTTTTGTAAGGTCAATGCAGATAAATACAGAGAATAGCTTAGAAATATTGTGCAGATGTGGAAAAAAACATTCTTACACTCTGTCAGATGTCGTTTTCTGCACACACAGCACAGTCAGAAACCACCAACTTTGGAAGCTGGCTGAGTACTTTGCAATGCGCTTCCTGGATAAAAGAAGACAAAGATAGCAACGAGAGTCACAGAACTAACTGCTCCCCTTTATCAACATTCTGCCTGATAAGGGTAGAGAATAAACCATCTTTGGGTCTTCAGAAAACATTATTAGTTAGGTGTAGTACCTGCTGCTAGCAACATCAGGAAGTTTCCAATGGGAAAGCCTGTTCAGTTGTGTCACGGGCTCTGACAACCAAAAGGAGTTCACAGCGCCTCACTTCTGTGTACACAATCATGAACTCGGCACATGCACATATCGGGCTGAAAACTTAATTTCTACCCTTCTTCTTTGACCAAACTTCCAAAAAAGGCTTTGCCAGTTGCAAAGAAGATTCTATTCAAATATAAGTATAATGTAGAGAACGTCTTTTGTACACCCAGCAAACACGCCAGTGCTATAACAAAAAAACCCCAAAAACTTGCACGGTACAGTAAGTAATTATTAACCCAAAGAGGTCATGGAAGTCAAGATGGGCTCCAACTGCCTTTCCACTGGCTCCGCTCTAACTCAGAGTCTCATAATCTGTCTTCACATGATAGGTGTGAGAACACAAAGTCAGCTTGTAAACTTTTGCTGCAATTAATGGGCCGCTTTATTCTGCTTCACACGATACAGAGTAATGTGTCTCCATGTATTGAATTAGCTATGACCATAAAGGTTAGAGAGGGTATTTCATAGTCTGAAACTTCTTTATTGCAGCAGTTTACAACCATGGCTTTATACTCACCATTATTCACTTCTCCTGTCCTATACAACTTTATTCTCCTGGACTAACAAGGACTCTTAATCTTTCTATTGACAAAGTTAAATGAGGAATCTCTTATCTAGGGAAGGAAAGCAGGAACCCAATTATCCATTACTTGCCTCTGTGAGTGGGTAATAGGATAACACTAGAGCTGTCTGAATTTCCAGATAACGCTTTTATAGGACTTTCCATACTCAAAGCAGTGTGAAAAGAAGTAATCCTCTTACCATCTCTGTAAGGAAAGGAAGTATCCCTACTCCAACCTTACAAAAAGAAAAACTGAGGCTGAGAGAGCGAACCTTTCCAAAAACAGATGCCTAAAATGTAGGATAAATTCAGAATTAGCTGCCCAACAGAGTGATCTCATTATCAAATTTCAACATTTTCTAAATCAGGCTGCTTGTTTAGATGTCATCGTCTGATCTTTTCTATTGTGTCATTTAGTTTTGACGCTCTGGATGGTGTTTTTCCATTACAACTGAATTACCTTCTTGAACAAATAGTCACATTTCCAAATTCAAAATTGGTTTTCAGCAGTTTAGACGAACGCTTATATATTATGTTTGCCAATTGTGTGCGCATTAGGCTTAGTAAACTCAGCATGAAGAACAGAAACAAAAGAATGCAAACACAAGAGGAGAGAATTTGTAACCCTCATACAAGACATCTGTGCAGTGCTAGTCCGTATTTACACCCAATACTGGGCTTCAGATAATGTGTTCATAGTATTAATATCTCATCTTAAACACTTGTCAAAATTTACCTGAGTAAGTTTACTAAAAATATGAACATTTTCTGCGTATTTGTGTATTTCTTTATTTCTCTGTTCCCGGCATCTCCCACAGTCATGAACTTCAACGGGGTCACCCATCGTAGCTCTGATAATTTCAGTAGGGCTCTGCTGATTTGCTTCTCAGCTTGTAAGCACAACAATGATATTCATTTGAACCTTAGGAAGTGTCCTCACCTTGTTAATTGTGTTAGGCTTGGATTTCAACTATTGGTTTCTATTTCAGCAGTAAATTCATTTCAGTTTAAACTTCAGAGACAAATTAGAACTAATTCCATTTTATGAAAGGAAAAGCTTTAACACCTTTTCAAATCCAGACTTAATTTGCTTTTGATATATTAAACAAGTATCTTGTTCACATTTTAATTTGGATTGCGCTAACTTAATGAAATTGTATTAAATGCAGCGGGGAAAATGCTCTTCTGAGTGTGAATTATTGTAATGGTATTTGCTTTTATTTGCTATAAAAAGAAAGCAAAAAAGCATCGATCACCAAACATTACCTCTATACATTATGGATACCCTGACAATTCAACAGCCTGATTAAATCTCATGGCAATCAACAGAGGAGGTTTCTTGGCCAAGAAAGCACACCAAAATTCAAAAGCTGATTGCGACTAGACGGAATGAAAGAATGGACAGTCCCTCTGCCATCAACACTGCTCTTCCTCTGCTTTTGAGAACTTTGTTTTCTGCATTTGAATACTGCCCCCGTGCTCTTCCTGCACCTTTACATTTCTGAGAACAAATTTCTGAGTGCTGAAGTGAGTTTCTCATGAAAATTATTGGTTTAAAAGGAAAATGTGGTATCTCATGTTTCCTGGCAAATAGGGTCTCCAGCTCACCTACCCTCTCTCCTTTCTCGAGGCCATAATCCTTTGGACCATATTTTTCTCGTCCCACGTGTTCTGCACTGAAACTGGTGATGCCATTCCCCATTCACTGCCATGGAAACCTAAAATCTGTCACTTTTTCAATCTCCTTTATGACACCGCCCTAGATAAGACTAAGTGGTCTGCAGGATGCTAATCACATGGAATACTGCCTTGCTCTTGATAATAGCTGTGGTGTTTCAGAAAAACAATTTAGCTCCTTTAGGCACTTTCAGGAGTATGTTGATATCTGTGATGCTTATCCTGGAAAGAGATTCCAGTTAGGTCATTGTCCTGAATTATGTCCTATAATAAAGCTGTATTTTTTAGGAGCAATTTATTACTCTTTCCTCCTTCACCAGATGACACAAATAAAATGAGAACTTGCTCATGAGTTCTTGCTGCAGCATCCTGGGCTACAGCAGAGCACTGGTTCCCAACCAGTGAGGTATTACTTGGCAATGAGGCACATCGACATCAGATGCTACACGGCACAGTGTGGAATCCATGTTAACAGGCTTTGCTGGGCCTTTTTGTCGGTGCTGTCAGCCAGTGGCAAGGGTCTGAGCTGGGGAAGATGCTTGGCTGGAGGTATTAGGAGAGAAAAGAAAAGGTGGTGAGAGTGAGGCTTGCTTCAAATGATTATACAGGATAGCATTCACCTCAGGAACACTCATCCCTGGGCCGTGGAAATGATGCTGCAGAACTAGTACAGGAATACTAAATTTATTTGTTGGATATGTGGAGAGTGATGGGACAAGGATATCATTTTCCATCTAGTTCAGACAAGGCAATTGGGTCAATGTCATTTTCACCCATCTGTCTCTCCTTGCCTTACCTCCTGTAGTCCTTCTGCCAAATGTGCCCTGAGTTACAATCTGTGCAATCAACCCAGAAATCAAGATGGAGGCTGCAGGCTGCAAATAATCCCAACAGGAGAGGACAGGAGGAGGAAGATGGGTAAATGTTGGTGAGGAGTAGCAGCCACTACACAGCATGGAGGCTGGCAGAGTGGTCCAAGAGCTGCTGGTTAGACAGCCCATGCCCTGCCTTTGGACTAGGAATTACTGCCTAGTAATTACCTGAGTAATTACCTAGCTGATTATCTGCCGGGTATTGCTTTTCCTTCACACTGCTGCAACAGAATGTTAGCCGAGATTGGCAACAAGAATGCTAATTGAGGCTAATATTTCATGTGAGCTGCAGAAAATATGAATCTTGACATAATGTGGATTTCATCCTCCTCACCTCTCTGTGCCTCGCAGTCAGGAAGCAGCAGTCACCAACCTCTACGCCATTAAATGTCTTGTTCCAATGTCTTGGATGTCTTTCAGGCAGAGTCAAATACCACTTAATAAAACGCAAGACTGTCTACTCCAAATAGCTGAAAAATTACTTTTCTCAATCAAAAATTGTGAAGTTACTTCCCTGAGGTAATTAAAGCTGTTAGAATTAGAACTTCTAGAACTGACAGAGATAATAACTGAACTGAGCTCTGATGACTAACATGGCAGAG
>NW_027167517.1:0-28714 GCF_013368605.1 Nyctibius grandis
GGAGCTGGGGTTGTTTGGCCTGGAGAAGAGGAGGCTCAGAGGTGACCTTATTGCAGTCTACAACTACCTGAAGGGAGGTTGTAGCGGAGTGGGAGTCAGCTTCTTCTCCCAGGCAACTAGTGATAGGACAAGAGGACACAGCTTCAAGCTTCGCCAGGGGAGGTTCAGGTTGGACATTAGGAAGCATTTCTTCTCAGAAAGGGTCATTAGCCATTGGAAGGGGCTGCCCAGGGAGGTGGTAGAGTCACCATCTCTGTATGTGTTTAAGAAAAGACTGGACATGGCAATTAGTGCCCTGGTCTAGTTGACATGGTGGTGTCAGGGCAATGGTTGGACTCGATGATCCCAGAGGTCTCTTCCAACCTGATTGATTCTGTGATTCTGTGATTCTGTGATTCTGTGATCTATACCATGCAAACATGGACTTTTGGCCTACTCATTTGATGTCCTTCCATGGAGGGACAAAGAACCTCTCCAAGCTGGAGTGAGAGGCCACTGCTGGGATTAAAGGTTGAGGGACTAGTCCATGATGATTGCCCTGGGGCAGCTTCCCTGTGGTGTGCAGTGAACATGAGTACAGACTAGACACTGCTCCAATGGCCCTTCAGGTGTCTCACAGGAGGTCTGGCTGTGAGGACACTGCTGTGTGCCTCAACCCTGCACACCCACTCTCTTTAGCTGTACAGTGGTGTTTTCATCTGCAGGCCACTTTCTTGGGTATGTTCTTGAGAGAATCTTTGGATGAAGACCTAGCCTTCAGGCACTGCCCTGAGGAGATCACCTCTCTTTATGGAAAGGCTGTTATGGAGGTCAGATCTGTCACAGAGGTGCCCATTGCCTGTCCCTGCCTGTGGTCACAGGACTACCATGCAGCACAACTGTGACCAAGCTGCCACAGCACTCAGGCCTTACACCAACACAAGGGATCAGAGAGTGTGAAAGTGGAAAGAGAACAACTCTGGAAGACCAAGCACTGGTGATCCCTGGCAGTGCTGCCATGCTGAGTCTCTTTTCCCCTCCACCCATGCACACAGGAACTGTCCCTGCAGCTCCAAAAAGGCCTTGGAGGAAGGACATCAGGAAAGAAATAGTCACTAGAGGGTCTTTTATTTTGTTAACACACAGAGAGCACAGCTCCTCATTTCCACAGCCACAAAAGGAAAGCAGACAGTGAATTAGAAAGGGGATGACAACATTACCACAAGTAAAAAACCAACACCAACAACAACAACAAAAAAAAAGACAGGTTGGGCCTGTAATGAGTTACATTATAACTTCTCTGCAGAAGATGATGGGCAGCTTATTGCTTCGAAAAAAACACAGACATCAGTTTCCACAGGGCATCCTTGATTTCCTTGTTCCTCATGCTGTAGATGAGGGGGTTCACTGCTGGAGGCAACACTGAGTACAGAACAGCAGTCACCAGATCCAGCGATGGGGAGGACATGGAGGGGGGCTTCAGGTAGGCGAACACTATAGTGCTGAGAAACAGGGAGACCACGGCCAGGTGAGGGAGGCACGTGGAAAAGGCTTTGTGCCGTCCCTGCTCAGAGGGGATCCTCAGCACGGCCCTCAAGATCTTCACATAGGACAGCACAATGAAAACAAAACAGCCAAATGCAAAGTAGGCACTAACCACAAGAAGCCCAACTTCCCTGAGGTAGGCATCTGAGCAGGAGAGCTTGAGGATGTGGGGGATTTCACAGAAGAACTGGTCCAGGGCATTGCCATGGCAGAGGGGTAGTGAAAATGTATTGGCCGTGTGCAGCAGAGCATAAAGGAAACCAGTGCCCCAGGCAGCTGTTGCCATGTGGACACAAGCTCTGCTGCCCAGGAGGGTCCCGTAGTGCAGAGGTTTGCAGATGGCCACATAGCGGTCATAGGCCATGATGGTGAGAAGACAATACTCTGCTGTCATGAAAATGAGAAAGAAAAATACCTGGGCAGCACACCCTATGTAGGAGATGTCTCTGCTGTCCCAGAGGGAATTGGTCATGGATTTGGGGAGAGTGGTAGAGATGGAGCCCAGGTCAAGGAGGGAGAGGTTGAGGAGGAAGAAGTATATGGGGGTGTGGAGGTGGTGGTCGCAGGCTACAGTGGAGATGATGAGTCCGTTGCCCAGGAGGGCAGCCAGGTAGATGCCCAGGAAGAGCCAGAAGTGCAAGAGCTGCAGCTCCCGCGTGTCTGCAAAGGCCAGGAGGAGGAAGTGGGTGATGGAGCTGCTGTTGGACATTTGGTCCCTCTGGGCATGGGAACCTGGCATAGGAGAAAAAGAGAGTGACAAGTCAGGGGAGACTTCTCTAAGCAAAATCAAAGCATTTCCCACAGTCTCTCCACCTGTAACACACAGACATCCTTTTGTTTTTCTACGAGACCTTCCTTCAGCTCTGTGGCTGGAGTGGTGGTTGGTGCTGGCCGAGGGTGCAATGAGGAGCAGGGCATCTGCCCGTGGGCTCTCGATCATCAGCCCTGCTCTGCAGAAGTGGGTGGGGGCAGGGACCGGTCCGGATGGTCAACTTTGTCCTGTGAAACTACTGTTAACGGCCTGTCAGCATCTGTACCCCCAGTGCTAAGGAACAGGGAGGGCAGAAGGCAGTTTAAGAGTTCTAGGTTCCTTTACAGCTCCCCTCCATCTCACTTGAGGAGTATTCTTGGATGTCAGAAACCCTCAGCATTTCTGCTGCACTCAGGGAGAACAGAGTGAGTCCTGCGAGGCAAGAGGGTTGCTTGTGGCTTAGTGCAGGGTGAGGGGAGCTGGTCTGTCCCTCTGTCCTATTCCCAGTTTCTCTGGGCTTGCACGTTTCTGAGGTGGAGGGTTATCACACTCCCATGTTACCCTGATAAATGACCAGACGCTGCTGAGATCAGAGGGGTCCCCTGCAGACCACTAAATGTCTCACCCTTTCTGAAGGTCTCAGCACCCCACTTCCAGCCCACGACACTCATGCCTTATTTCACCAACCCAACAGCATTTCCTCAGTTGCAGAGGCTTTGCATTCTCCTTGGGGCTTTAAGATAAAACAGAGGTGCTATGAGATGGGTTTGCATCCTTGAGGGCAGCTCACAGCTTGGAAGGACATCTCAAGGGGACAGCCAAGTGTCCTAACAAGGGCATCTCAGTAGGAGTCAGCTCATATCCCAGCCCCACACACTGTATTGACCAGATCTCCACAGGTGAGAGGAAAGCTGGGACACTTGTTCCCATGGACACACCTGCATGAAAGGACCCACAAGATCAGTGTGTGACTCTGCAGCTGAAACTCCACCTCCCCAGAGAGCCTGGCAGCAAGAATGAAATAACCACAGCAATAACAGAGACAAGGGGAGAAACAAGGGAAAATGCAGTGAGGGTGTAGCTGGGAGAGGCCAGGGCAGAGGCAGCCGGGCCCTCAGGACAGCGGTACCCTGACCCAGCTGTGCACGCCACCTCCCACACACCAACATTGCCGGGCAGCTGCTCTCAGCCCCTGTGCTCTGCAGAGGGAACTGGGCACGTGGCTGGAGAGCTGCACCACGGCTCTGCTGGAGCTCTGGCTGCACAGGAGGGGGTTCATGTCCTGGACCCCACGGCCCTGAGGGCAGAGGTTTGGTGGGTGGGAGAGGAGGCAAGGGGGATTGCTCAGAGGAAGGGGTCTGCATTGGAGGTGGTCACACAGAGCTTTCTGAATTCTCCCTCCCACAACACTTCTGGCTTTAGTTTCCTCTCATTCCCAGATCATATCCCTTCTGCCTGGAGATTTTCCTCCTGGGAGGTATTTCCCTGTCAGCGCTCACAGACCCCTTTTCAACCTCTGTGCACTCACCTACACAAACCTGCCTGTTTGCAGGGCACCGGCTGTGTGCATGTTCCTGATTGGAGGTTCAGAAGAGCAGAACACCCTGATGCGTCCAGCAAAGGTGATGCTGGTGCTGTCCATGGGCAGAGGAGCGGCTGAAAACACTTCAGGAGGCTCTTAGCAGACCTGCTGACCACTCAAAGCTACAGTTCGGCAGTCTCAATGACTTGTTCAAACTTGAGAACATTTTTCTCTTTCTCTTTCCCCCCACTCCCCCTCCTGTCCCCTGCTCTCAGAGTAGGAAAGTGAAAATACAGACTCAGGAAACCTCTTTATCTTGATAGCAAACCCTGCCTTGACCTTCCTCTTGAAACATCCCCTTGCAAGTTTCCTAGTGCTGATCTGGAGCTGTGAGCAGCCCTGGCCCACACAGCACCCTCTCGACAGCAGAAGGACCCTGCCCTGCCTGGGGTCACTCCTTCCACCCACAGCTTCTCCCTGCAGCACCGTAGGGAGCTCCCCGGGCAGGCTGAGTGCTGACCCTGGCAGGCAGCAGAGTCCCTGCCCCAGCACAAAGACCCCTGGGGTGCAGGGACCCTGCTCTCAAGGACAGCCCTGGGCACCCCTGGCTGCACGCCCCTACAGTTGTCCCCAGCAGAAGGCAGCCGTCATGCTCTGTCCCTCTGGCAGTGCAGCAGGGAAGCCCTGCTCTGGAGCATGTTCTTCTCCTCTACAGCAGAGATACTGTGAGAGACATCCTGAGAGATCCTGTAAACTGTGGGATGCAGCAGCTTCAGGTAATCCCACCAGCAACTGCCCCTGCATTGTCCTGCAGCCAGAGACTTACCATGTGGAGGGCTGTGAAGATTTCTCCCCCAGTGAGCTCTCAGCACCCTCCCACCCCACACTGCCTTTAACCTCTCTCTGCCTGGCTCCTCTCCCCTCGCTGCCTGCAGGCAGTGCCCTCAGCCCTGTTGCGCTCTGCAGAGGAGCTGCTCCTGGGCAGAGCTGTCTCTCTGCAGCGCTGCCCACTTGCCATCAGCTCCCTCCACCCCAGGAGCCCAGCCCAGCTCAGCAGCAGAGGGACCAGCCCAAGGTGTCTCTTCCTCTGTCCCCTCTGGGCTCCCTCCAGGTGTCCCTGGGGCTCCAGGGGAACCTGCTGTGAAACAAGCTGAAGCAATCACTGATGTTCCCTCCTTCAGCTGGGGAGAGACACTTCTTTCCAGCAGTGATGTTTCTCTTCTCAGAGACAGAGTGAGGTCTAAGACTGACACTTCCTTGTCCCATCATTACACAGGACAACCAGACCATGACCAGGAGGGATCTCCTTTACCCCTGCTGAGGGAAGGGATGCAGATGAGTCAATAGAAGCATCTCATTTGTGGAATTGTAGTCCTGGGACTAGAAGAGGACTCAGCCCCCTCCCATGCACAACACAAACCCACAGGAGGTGGGATTCCTCTTGCCTCAAGTGTTCAGGTGGGCACAAAATAGGCACCTGCATGTGAGCTCCTTGTCTCAGCTCCCATGGTGATTAATGGAGATGGAGGGCAGGATTGGGCTGTTCAGACACCAGCCTGGTGACATTGAAGGTGTCAGGGGTGGTCAGAGATGTGCAGGTTCCTGAAAGCTCCAATCGAGCAGTTCACAGAGACAGGCCAACATCCAGGACAGGCTGGAGAGCTGGGCAGAGAGGGACCTCATGAAGTTCAACAAAGGCAAGTGTAGGGTCCTGCACCTGGGGAGGAATAACCCCACGCACCAGTACAGGCTGGGGGTGACCTGCTGGAAAGCAGCTCTGTGGAGAAAGACCTGGGAGTTCTGGTGGACAACAAGTTCCCCATGAGCCAACAATGTGCCCCGGTGGCCAGGAAGGCCAATAGTGTCCTGGGGTGCATGAGGAAGAGTGTGGCCAGCAGGTCGAGGGAGGTTCTCCTCCCCCTCTACACTGCCCTGCTGAGGCCACACCTGGAGTAAGGTGTCCAGTTCTGGGCCCCCCAGTTCAAGACAGACAAGGAACTACTGGAGAGAGTCCAGCAGAGGGAACGGAGATGGTCAGAGGGCTGGAGCATCTCTGCTATGAGGAGAGGCTGAGGGAGCTGGGGCTGTTCAGCTGGAGAAGAGCAGAGTGAGGGGGGATCTTATCAATGCTCACAAATACCTCAGGGGCGGGTGTCAAGGGGATGGGGCCAGACTCTTCTCAGTGGTGCCCAGCGACAGGACAAGGGCAACGGGCACAACCTGAGACACGGGAAGTTCCACCTGAAAGTGAGGAGAAACTTCTTTGGTGTGAGGGTGCCAGAGCCCGGGCACAGGCTGCCCAGGGAGGGGGGGAGTCTCCTTCTCTGGAGATGTTCAAACCCGCCTGGACGCGGCCCTGTGCGACGTGCTGTGGGTGACCCTGCTTGGGCAGGGGTGGGACTGGGTGATCTCCAGAGGTGCCTTCCGACCCCAGCCAGGCTGGGATGGTGTGTTACTGGGAACGCTGGTGTTACTGGGAGCACTTGTGTTACTGCAAACACTGGAACCACTGGGGTTAATGGGCCCCCTACTGTTACTGGGCGCCTTGCTGTTACTGGAAGCATTGGTGTTTCTGGGCACTATGGTGTTGCTGGGCTCATTGGGTTTACTGCAGGTGCTGGTGTTACTGGGAGCCCTGGGGTTACTGGGCGCTATGGGCTTACTGGGAGCGCTGGGGTCACTGAGCAGACTGGGGGCACTGGGGTTACTGGGAGCAATGCTGTTATTGGGAGCACTCAGGTTACTGGGAGCCTCGGAGCATTTGGTTACCGGGAACAGTGGCAGCACTGGGTGTTACTGGAAGCAGTGGGGTTACTGGGCAGCCATGGTGCACTGGGATTACTGGGAGCACAGGACACTCTTGCTACTGGGCGCCCTGGAGCTACTGGTGTAAATTGGCGTGCTGGGATCACTGGTGTTTATGGGTGCACTGCTTTTACAGGGAGAACCGTGGTTACTGGGAGCGCTGGTGTTACTGCGTGCATCTATTTTACTGGGAGCCCTGGTGTTACTGGGCAGACTGGGAGCACTGGTGTTACTGGGAGCACTAAGCTAACTGGGCACATTGCTGTTTCTGGAAGGCCTGGTGTTACTGGGACCACTGCGGTTACAGGGTGTATTGGGGCAGTGGACAGACTGGGAGCACTAGTCTTACTGTGTGCCCTGGTGTTACTGTGAGCACAGGTGTAACTGGGCGCACTGGTAGCACTGGTGTTACTGGGAGCTCTGGTGTTACTGGGAATACTAAAGTTACTGGTCACCCTAGGGTTACTGGGAGCACTGGGGTTACAGAGCAGACTGGTAGCTCTGGTGTTACTGGGAAGACTGGGAGCACTGGTGTTACTGGGCAGACTGCGGTTACCGGGAGCACTAAAGTTACTGGTCAGACTGGGAGAAGTGGTGTTAATGGGAGCCCTGGTGTAACTGGGTGCAGAAGTGTTACTGGGCGCCATGGTGTTACTGCTTGCCCTGGTGTTACTAGGAGCACTGGTGATATTGGGACCATTTGGGTTACTGGGCACACTTGCATTACTGGGCATGCTGGTGTTACTGGGAGCACTGGGAGTCCTGTGAGCACTGGGGTTACTTGGAGCATTCGTGTTACTGGGCATACTGGGAGCACCGGTGTTACTGGGATCCCTGGGGTTACTGAGTGCACTGGGGTTGCTGGGAGCACAGCACACTGGTGTTACTGGGTGCCCTGGTGCTACTGGTTGCCTGAAGTTACTGGGAGCTCTGGTGTTACTGGGTGCCCTGGTGTTACAGGGAGCAGTGGGTGCACTGGGAACCCTGGGAGCACTGGAGTTACTGGGAGCACTGCTGTTACTAGGAGCGATGGGGTTACTAGGCACATTGGATTTACTGGGAGCCCTGGTGTTAATGGGCACCCAGTGCTACTGGGAGCACCGGGGTTACTGGGCTCCCTGGTGTTACTGGTGGCACTGGGGTTTCTGGGAACACTGGGCAGATAGGGAATGCCCGCTTCCGGAGGCTCTGCTTTCTTCTACCTTCCCCCCGCCTCTTTCTCCTTCTTCTCAACGTTTGCTATCCCTGTAGTGACTTGCCACCGCTCTGTGGGCTAAGTGTAATTTTGTGTGTTCTGTATTAGCATTGGTATCGGTTCCTTTATTTTATTAAATCTGCTTAAATTTTAACCCGTGAGCGTCCCTCCTTTTCCCAATTCCCTTTCTCGGTCGGGGAAGGGACATTGGGTGATAGAACAACTGCTTATTGTTTAGCCCTGGGTGTGGGCTAAATGAAGACAAGGTTGAGTATTGATTTTGAGGCAGCAGAAGAAGGAGGTTGTGCTGTTCAGTGCTGGGATATGGAGCTAAATAGAGGATTGAAGTGAGTCTGGGGGCTGGAACATCTTGGGTGATTGAGGAGCGCTAGCAGGGCTTTGGAAGAAGATGCACAAGTTATGGGGAACCCATAGCCATCGGCAAATCCAGAAAACCAGAGCTCTGTGTTTGAAGAAATGGTCAGTGAGGACAGAAAGTCATCAGGAAAGCTTGGGACATCATAGTCTCAGAGGGAGGTGAGGAAGCAGGAGTGGTGGTTATAATCTACAGAGAAAGAGGCACAGGCATAGGGCAGTGTAGGGCAGCCTGTGGTGGGGATGGCCCCTTTGTGGGGACTGGGACCCCACAACAGAACTGAAATCCTTGTCATTTCAGCTATGGCTCCTGTCTCTTCCACTGAGGCCCCTGAGAGGACACCAGTTCCTTACAGACCCAGCACTTTATTGCCTCCTCACCCTTCCTCTATAGAGCCTGGGAGGAGTCCTACCCCTGCCCTGCACTCGGGACTGCAAACTCACACATCTCACTGCCCCCAGGAAGAGCCCTGAGCATCCCATGAAGGAAAGGATCCCCATTCCTAGGGGCTGGGGGGGTCAGTGCTTGAACATCCTGCTTGATGAAACACATCAAGGGCTTTCACAGCAACCTCCACATTTGATTTTCCACCTGTCACCAGGGCCTCTGACTTCCTGCTTCACCAGCCCCCAGGGGTTGTCCCTTTTCTGGTCGTTCCCTCCATGGCCTCTTCAGTGATTGTCCTCAGTGGGGCTCACTAACACCCTCAGAAACTTGGATATTTACTGCTGACTTTTCCTTCTCTAGAGGCCCGTTCAAGCTTTTTTCAGGTTCTGCAGTTCAGGAACATGGCACTCGAGGGCTCATTAACATGCAAAATCACCAACAAGCCAAGTCTATGGGTGTAACTGTGCTAATTCCTCAGTTCTTATGTGGTTAAATTGAGAGGTTTAAGGACTGTAGTCAAAGTGAAAACTTTTCAATACTAAACATCAGTAAGAAATAATTTATTCTTTTTCCACTTCTCAATTTCTTTACTCACAGATGAAGAGATACCAATGAACTAATTGATATTGATCCTGTGCTTCTCACAAAATCACAGAATCAATCAGCTTGGAAGAGACCTCTGGGATCATCGAGTCCAACCATTGCCCTGACACCACCATGTCAACTAGACCATGGCACTAAGTGCCATGTCCAGGCTTTTCTTAAACACATCCAGAGATGGTGACTCCACCACCTCCCTGGGCAGCCCCTTCCAATGGCTAATGACTCTTGCTGAGAAGAAATTCTTCCTAATGTCCAACCTGAACCTCCCCTGGTGAAGCCTGAGGCTATGTCCTCTTGTCCTGTCGCTGGTTGCCTGGGAGAAGAGACCGATTCCCACTCCGCTACAACCTCCTTTCAGGTAGTTGTAGACTGCAATAAGGTCACCTCTGAGCCTCCTCTTCTCCAGGCTAAACAACCCCAGCTCCCTCAGCTGTTCCTCTAGGTCAGACCCTCCAGACCCTTCACCAGCTTGGTCGCCCTCCTCTGGACTCACTTCAGCACCTCAACATCTTTCTTGAAGTGCAGGGCCAGAACTGGACACAGGATTCAAGGTGCGGCCTCACCAGTGCCCAGTACAGAGGGACGATCACTTCCCTAGACCGGCTGGCTACACTATTCTTAATAGAGGCCAGGATGCCCTTGGTCTTCTTGGCCACCTGGGCACACTGCTGGCTCATGTTTAGCCGGCTGTCGCTCAGCGCCCCCAGGTCGCTTTCTAACCACTCTTCCCCCATCCTGTAGCTCTGCATGGGGTTGTTGTGGCCCAAGTGTAAGACCGGCACTTGTTCTTGTTGAACCTCATGCTGTTGGTCTCGGCCCATCTATCTAACCTGTCCAGATCCCTCTGTAGGGCCTTCCTACCCTCCAGCAGATCGACACTCCCACCCAGCTTGGTGTCATCTGCAAATTTGCTGAGGGTGCACTCAATCCCTACGTCTAGATCATCTCTAAAGATATTGAACAGCACCGGCCCCAGAACTGAGCCCTGGGGAACACCACTAGTGACCGGCCACCAGCTGGACTTTGCCCCGTTCACCACCACTCTCTGGGCTCGGACATCCAGCCAGTTTTTAACCCATTGAAGAGTCCACCCAGCCAAGCCCCGGGCAGCCAGTTTGTCCAGGAGGATGCTGTGGGAGACAGTGTCGAATGCCTTACTCACGTCTAGATAGGCTACATCCACAGCCCTGCCCTCATCTACTAAGCAGGTCACTTTGTCATAGAAGGAGACCAGGTTGGTCAAGCAGGACCTGCCTTTCATGAATCCATGTTGGCTGGCCCCGATGCCCCGATTGTCCTGCATGTGCCGTGTAATGGCACTCAGGATGATCTGTTCCATCACCTTGCCTGGCACCGAGGTCAGGCTGACAGGCCTATAGTTCCCTGGATCGTCCTTACGGCCCTTCTTGTAGATGGGCATTACGTTTGCTAATTTCCAGTCAGCTGGAACTTCTCCAGTTAACCAGGACTGCCGGTAGATAATCGAGAGTGGTTTGGCAAGTTCATTTGCCAGTTCCTTCATTACTCTGGGGTGAATCCCATCCAGGCCCATAGCCTTGTGGGTGTCCACCACCCTGGGAACCCCTGGCTGCACACCCAGCTTCACACCACTGCAGCTGCGAGAAGGCAGCTGTCATGCCCTGTCCCTCTGACCGTGCAGCAGGGAATCCCTGCTGAGGAGCACATCCTTCTCCTCCCCACCAGCCGTGGCATATGCCAGCTCTGGAAGGTAATTGCAGGATACTCATCTGCACTGTGCTTCAGCCAGAGACTTACTGTGTTAAGGGCTGTAAAGATTTCTCCTGCAGTGAGCTCTCAGTTGTCTTCCAATCCCAGACAGACTTTAACTCCTCTCTGCCTTACTCATCTCTCCTGGGTGCCTGCAGGCAATGCCCTCAGCCCTGCTGTGCTCTGCAGAGGAGCTGCTCCTGGCCAGAGCTGTCTCTCTGCAGTTCTGCCTGCTTGCCATGAGCTCCTTCTGTCCCAGAAGCCCAGCCCAGCTCAGCAGTAGAGGACTCACTAAGGTGGCACTTTCTCCGCTACTTCAGGGATCCCTCGAGGTGTCCCTGGGGCTCCAAGGGCTGACAGCTCCTGAAAGGCAGCAGGCTCCTTCTAGGGGAACGTGCTTTGATGTCAACTCAGGTGATCATGGTCAATCCCTCACTAATCCATTGGGAGAGACCGATTCCAGCAGCATGGTTTGTCCTACCAGAGCGTGGTTGTCTGTGGGAGGTGTAAATGTTCAAGTCTGGACACTTCCATTTCCGTACCATCAAAAAAAAGACACATAGAGAAGAAAAGGAAGGGGCTGGCTTCCCCTGTGCAAGGCAGGGATTCAGCCAAAGCAACGGAGGCATCTCATCCCAAGCTGGAAGCCCTCTGGCTGAAGTGGGACCCATCTCCCCCCATTCACCCCCCCACACCCAAGGGAGTCCTCCTGGTTCAGGTCAGGAGTGCCTAACAGAGTAGCCTGCACGTGAGCTCCTGCTCTGAGCCCCTTGTCTTTGTTCAGTGGGGACTCAGGTGCTCACACACAGACACTTGGTGATGACTGAGGTGCCAGGGGTGGTCCAAGACATGGGCAAGTGTTTGCAAGCTCTGATGGAACATCTCTGAGAACACCCACATTCTTCCTGAACATCAGCTGAGGGCCAGAGCAGGAGGGGGAGACATGCTTTTCCACCCACAATGACACCAGCCACTTACATGCCCATGTCAAATATCTCCCTGGAGCATGCAGAGCAATTGAGCTGAGCACATGGAGGACTGCCCCAGACGGAGACCCAGCTCTCTCTCTATCCACTGTACTCACTAGAGCTCCAGTTACTGCAAAGCTAAGTCACCTCCACATCCCTCCACTGAATCCATCAGGGCTCTCATTTGAATGGCATTAAAAAAAAGCCTCTAGTGCCATGCCAGGTGCCTGGGGTGCCAAACACAACTGCACTCAGCAGGCAAACACGGCACAGGACCTCCAGAAAAGCTGTGCCCTCGTCGAGCTGGGGTGGGGCAGACAGTCCAGGGCCCCACTGATGGGTCTGGTACCTGAGTGCCACCTGAACACCAACACCACGCCATAGACACAAGGTCTGTCCCACCTACACCCAAGGGCACTGCAGCACTGGGAGGCAGATCACACCAGGATGCCCTCCCCTGTACCTGGGCTCTCAGCCCTTGGCAGGTTTCTCTCTGAATCTCTGCTCACCTGCCTGATGAGATGAAGAGGGAAGATGACAATAATGTTCACAGTGTGGCTGGATCAATGTCCGTTACCCTCAAAGACTTTCTCTGAAGCCCCCTGTTCTTCTTGGAGTTTGTCTTCCCACAGCTCTACAGTTTCTGCTGAGTCACCAAACCCCTCTCTGGGCAAGGTGTCATTGCCCAGCCCTGCTTCTCTGGCCTTGGAGACAGCAGGGTTTGCTCTCTTTGTGGGCACCTCATTTCTGCGTTAGGTTGCCATCTACCAAACACTCCAGCATGTCCGTGCCCTGAAGCAAAGCCTTTGCATGTGTGGGGTTCTGAGCCCTTGTTACCGTGTTTCCCTGCAACAGGTTGGTGCCACAGCTGAGCTGCTGCAGCCCAAATGTGCACAGTCAGGGGGAGCAGGAGAACAGTCAGGAGGTGCTGGAGCCTCCCAGAAGCGTGCCATCTTGGATTTAAATGAGATGTGGTGGGACAGCTTGCTGGCCTGGGGTGCTGCAATGGAGGGAGACAGGCTCTGCCAGAGAGAGGGGCAGGGAGGATGAGGAAGGGGGATGCTCCCTGTGTGAAGGGGCAGGTCAGAGGTAAAGAGCTCCTCTACAGGACGGACAACAGGTAGGGTTGGCTTTGTCACCGAGGATTAGAGGAGCCAGCAAGGGTGACATTGTGTGGGCAGTTACACTCTGCTTGGTCAGGGAGAACAAACAGAGGAAGTCCTCTGTGAGCAACCCAAGGAAGTGTCAGGACAATGATCAGTTCCTGTGCAGGACTGTAAGTGGCAGGCAAAGCAACAGGGTGCCAACAGTGTAGAGGATCTTGGGATGGCTTCTTTACAGAGGTGCCAGGTGGGGCAACATGGGTGATGCTCACCTGAATCTGCTCCTGGCCAACAAGGAAGAGATGGTCAGGCATGTGATAATCAGTATCTGCCTTGGCTGTTGTGACCAGGAAGTAGTGGGGTCCCAGAAGTCAAAAGAAGACCACCAGCAGAGCACAGGCTGGTGGACTCCAAAGGAGAAGACTTTGATTTACTCAGGGGACTGATACAGGCGGTGCCATGGGAAGTAGGTGTGAAGGGTGAAGGAGCTCAGGAAATCTTATAAGCCTTACAGGACAGCCTCTTCCAAGGACAAGAAGGATCTCTCTGAGTACCCATGACAAAAAGCATTCACCTCAGGAGGCTGCTTGTCTGAACTGACTGAGCTCCAGGGTAAAAAGGCAGCACAGAGGAGGTGGAAGCAGGGGAAGCTGCAAAGGAGGAATTTAGAAACCTTGTCCCACAACGCAGGGAGGATGCCAAAGCCAAAGCTTCCATAGTCTTGATAGTTGCAGGGTAGAGGAAGCAAAGTGAGCTGATACAGGCTTAGGGGGTCATGGGGAACAAGTTACACTGTGCCTGGAGGCCTGTAACCTGTGGGCGCTGCAGAGGTTTGCATCTTGAACGCATGCCTCAGCCTAGAGATGGGCATTCCTCCTGCTGGGGGGGGAGGGCTGTGACAGTGCATCCACATGGGTCTCGATGGTGCAGACTCTGCTTGAAGACATTCCTGTGATCCAGATACTTTGGGATTAATGCAGAACTGGCTATTCACAACCAAGCATTTCATTCACTTGGTCTCTTTGCTTTCACATCTTTTCCCTTTGAGCACATTCCTGAAATCTCTCTAATTAACACATAAGATTTGAAGACTAAAGGAAAATTATGCCCAGACTTGGCTCATCAGGGTGTTTTTCATGTTAATGAGCCCTCTTGTGCCGAGTTCCTGAACTGCAGGTCCTTAAAGACAGCAAACCTCTGGAGAAGTAAAAGCCAGAAGCAAACCGCCAGGATTCTGAGGGTGTCAGCAGGCCCTGCTGAAGTCCCTTTCTGAAGGCACCATATGGAGACTGAGCAGACAAAGTTCCTTTCCCTGGGGGTCAGTGAAACAGGAAGTCAGAGACACTTGTTACAGGAGAAAACTGAAATGTGGAGGTCATTGTGAAAGCCCTTGACGTGCTTCATCAAGCAGGATGGCCAAGGCCTCACCCCCATTCCCTGCAGAGGGGGATCCTTTCCCTCTTGGGATGCTCAGGGTTCTTCCTGGGGGGAATGTGATGATGGAGTGTGCAATGCCAGGTGCAGGACCGTGGTAGGACACCTCCCAGGCTCTGTGGAGGGTGAGTGAGGAGACAATGAGAAGCTGTAAGGACCTGGTGTCTTCTCATGGGTCTCAGTGGAAGAGACAGAAACCATCACTGAGCGGACAAGGGTCTCAGTTCTATCGGGGTGTCACAGCCCCACCAAAGCCCTTGGCCATCCCCACCACAGCTACACTGTCCTACTCTTGTGCCTGCTTCCTTAATTCCCGCACCGAGTTGTGGTTTTCTGAGCATTTACCAATGCCTGTGAGTTACCCACCACCCATTCGGTTTCTTCCAAAGCCTTGCTAATGCTCCTTTATCACCAAGGATTTCCAAACCCCAGACATGCTAGAATCCTCTAGCTCCACATCCCAGCACTGAACTGCACATCCTCCTTCTGCTGCTGTCTCACAATCAGAACTCAACATGTTTCACTTCAGCGTGACACCCTCTGCTATTTTTCTTCTTCCTGCTGCTCACTGCTACGCCTACACTGCTCTCTCCCTGCATGCCCATGTGTCTCACAAACCCTTCCTCTTCCCCTACCATGATGGGACCTCGGCCCAGGAGGTTTGGGCATCCTCCAGGTTCATGGATGTTTCCTGAGGACCATCCAACTGTGGGGACTGAAGGAAGAAAAGAGCAAGGTCAGCTCATGGGACATTACTATGCACAGTTACCCCCAACAGTGGGTGTTCCTCATCTGCTAGGCTGAGCCATGCACACAAGATGGAAACATCTGTTATCATCCCTGGTTTGCACAGGAGGGGCCTTCCTTCCTGCCGTCTTCCCAGGACAATCCTCTTCCTCAGCCTCCACGTGCAGACATCAACTGCTTTCCATTGCTGTTTTCAGACATGGTTGTAAGAATTTGCTAAAGCCATCAGCCATCCCCTTGTTTCTCACTGACAACCTCCAACTCTCTTTCCCACATCTACACATGGCCAATCACTGCTGCTCAGAGCCACTCAGTCTTCAGAAGAGGCTTCGAGCTTGCTGGATCTTCCTAGTGCTTTTTTATAATCTTCCTGGCTTCCTCCAGAGCTCATGGTGATCTTTCTGGACCATGACAGGGCCTTTTGCACCATCTCTTATGAAATGGTTGTCTTTTTATGATCATCTGTGCAGAAAGTTACAGAAAAGCTCAAATAAATCAAAACAGATGCCCAGTGAAGTGCCAGTAGGAATCAGGCGAGCTGCCCCCATGCCTCTGGCTTCCTGGCAAGGAGCCTTCTCAGAAGATGATCCAGCCTCTGCCACTGTCTGGACAGGGAATCCAGCCATGTCGATGCCACCCGGGGACATAAAGGGTGACTTTTGCAAGACCACCCTTCATGTGAACTGCTTTGGACATGTACTTCAGGATGGGCTGTCATGTCTGGTATGGCAGATAGTGATTCAATTGGCATTGCCCAGAGAGGCCACCACAGATGTAGACTGCTACGTTGCAGGTATTTTTATTTAGGCAGATTAAGGCTTTTTTTTTTTTTGGTAGATACTGATACTCCTGGGGAAATCACAGAAACACCTGGAGGATTAATGAAAGATTTTCTCTGTTTTCTTCATCCTCCTTTAGAAATGGGAAACACACTGGCTCATGTGGCTTTCACCATAACCCCCATGCCCTTCTCCCCAGGGAACTCCTCAGCCAGTCACGTCACCACCTGTCCCAATGAACAAGGTTATTCTGCTGCCAGTGCAGACCTTCGACCCTTTGCCTTGTAAAACTTCTGGAGGTTCCTGTTGGCCAAACTCACAAGTATGTCAAGGTCCCTCTCGATTGAAAATCCAACACGGCAGCACTGGAGGTTTGTGGGCTACTGCCTCAAGCAAGAGAAAAATGTGGAGAATTACAGAACACGTCAGGTAACGAAAGAGAATGATGTGCTTAATGGTTTTGCTACTCAAGGTGGAAAATCCGCAGTAACCATCTCAAAAATATCAAGAGAGGGTAAGAAACAAGACATTCATTACCAATGGGGAAAAGAGTAATAGGGTAGGCTGTTCTTCTGGGAGGGTGTGATGATCGTAAAATAAAAGTCTATGAGTTTCAGGGAATTAAAAAGGAAGCAGAGGATGTGGTCAGGTCTGTTTGAGGGAGCCCACAAAGCAGCCCAGCACCTGATACAAATTACTTCTGTGGCCAGGGAGAACCTGAGAGCTCTCCCTAATTTGAAGAGTTGAAGGGAAAGGAAGGATAGCATCCTTCAGGCTGGAAGGGACCTTGGCAGGTGTTTTGACCAACTCCTGCACAAAGCAGGGTCAGACCAGGTTACTCAGGCCTTTATTCCAACACGTCTTTACCACTTGCCAGGATACAGCCTGCACACACTTTCTGGGAAACAGCTTCCAGCATCTGACTATCTTCCTGATGGAGAAGTTTCTCCATGTATGTACCCTGACCCTCTCCTGTTTCAGCCCACTGCCTCTTGTCCTTGTGTCTTGTACCATGGGCATAAGTCTGACTCAGTCTTACTAGGACCAGTGCCGTACAGCTGCATGTTTCTGCAAGATGCTTCTTTCTCCTGGATGAACAAACGCATCTCTTCTAGCTTCTTCTCCCAGGACAAGTGCTCCAACCCTGATCACCTTGGTGGCCCTCATCTGAACTGGCTCTGGTTTCCAAGGTCTCTCTGGCATTGCAGGGAGTCAAAACCTAGAAGAATCTTCTGGATATGGTATAAAATGTTCTGAGGAGAGGGGGATAATCCCTTCCATTGGCTGTGCTCCTGCTCATACAGCCCTGAATGTTCTTGGCCTTCTTTGCTGCTGGCTCAGGTTTTGCCTAATGAAACCCAAGGACCACCAGGGCCTTTCCCGCAGAGCTGCTCCCCAGCCACACAGCCCCTGGCCTCTGTCACTGCAGAGGCTTAGTCTATCTCAATGGCACAACTTTGGATTTGTCTTTCTTAGCTACCACGAGGTTTCCTATGGTACCATCCCTTCAGCCTATGTCCTTTGGAATGGCCACCCTGCCTTACAGTGTAGTGTCTCCTCTCCTCAGTGCAGTGTCTTCTAGAAGTGCTGTGAAAAATCACTCTCTCATCTTTTCCAGGTCATTACAAACAAGTTAAATAGGGCAGGTGGTAGACCCATACAGGCCATAAAATCCTACCTTGGACACAAAAATATTGTGGGGGATGATGTTGAAAACTTCACTGACTTCCAGGTTAAGAGACAGCCACGTCTGAAAAGAGCATGTGACGTTTTGTGTGATGCTAGTCATCAGGGAGTTCCCCCAAACTCCATGACCTTTCAAAGATGATGGAGAGTGGCTTCACTGTGATGTTAGCCTGGCCTCTCAGCTCCCTGGGATGCCTCCTCTCCTCTCCCATAGACTGGTGAGGATTGTGTTAGTTCAAGTGAACCCCTGACCTGGTCCCCATCCACCACTGCTTGATCTCTTCCAGAGTCCTGCCCTGAGTCACAGAAGCCTGGGAGACCTTGATGGGCAAGATTGAGATAAGGAGGACATAGAGAATCTCAGATCCGTCTACACCTGCTCTTATGGAACTCAGCAGTGGCCACAAAGTTTCCACACAATTTCTTCCTTAACAGTTCCTGAAGCATTAAACACTCCTTATGGTGTCCTTGAATTGCCCTTAAAGGTTAGATTGAGTTTCAGTCTTGACCATTGTTGAGCTTGGAGGATGATGTCCTTAAAGACCATGTGTACTGAGCTCTGCCAACACATCACAACTCCATCACCCACGGTAATGGCTCCAGCTCGTCCTGTCTGTGCCCCTGGCTGAGGGCACGGCCACACATTTGGGCTGAAGCACCCCAGCTGTGGCACCAGGCAAAACTCATCCTTGCCATAAGGAAACCTGGTACCAAGTGACTCCATGTATGCAAAGGCTTTGCTTCCGAGCACACACATGGCATGGTCAAAAGACATCTGAATGCCTTTCTAGCCCTAGGACTACAAACCCAGAATGAAGTGCCTGAATTCACTCAACTGGAGACATCTCCCACCAGCTTGCAGAAATTAGATCTTTTCTTATCACCTTCCTGGGTGTCCTGTGTAATGATGGGACAAAATAAAGGGGATTCTCATGCACAAGACTTTTCCTGATAGGAGAAATAACACAGCTAGAAAGAAGCATTTCTCCCAAGCTGAGGGAGGGAACATCAGTGATTGCTTCAGCCTGTTTCACAGCAGGTTCCCCTGGAGCCCCAGGGACATCTCAAGGGAGCCCAGAGCGGGATGAAGCAGTGACACCTTGGGCTGGTCCCTCTGCTGCTGAGCTGGGCTGGGCTCCTGGGGTGGAGGGAGCTGATGGCAAGTGGGCAGCACTTCAGAGAGACAGCTCTGCCCAGGAGCAGCTCCTCTGCAGAGCGCAGCAGGGCTGAGGGCACTGCCTGCAGGCAGCAAGAAGACAGGAGCAAGGCAGAGAGGTGAAAGGCAGTGTGGGGTGGGTGGATGCTGAGAGCTCACGGTGGGGAGAGATCTTCACAGCCCTCTGATTGGTAAGTCTCTAAGTGCGGAACAATGTAGCTGGTGTTCCTGGAGAGATATCCAAGGGCTGGAACATCCCGCAGCATATATGACCTTTCAGGAGGACTCTCACAGTCTCCCTAGCGTAGAGGCGGAGGACGTGCTCCAGATCAGGGCTTCCCTGCTGCACCTTTAGAATGACAGGGCACGACGGCTGCCTTCTGTCAGGGAAGGTTCCACGGTGCAAAGGTGTGTGTGCAGCCAGGGGTTCCCAGGGCTGTCCTACAGAGCAGGGTCCCTGCACCCCAGGGGTCTTTGTTCTGGGGCAGGGACTCTCCCACCTGCCAGGGTCAGCACTCAGCCTGCCTGGGGAGCTCCCTATGGCACTGTGGGGGGAAGCTGTGGGTGGAAGGAGGGACCCCTGACAGGGCAGGGTCCTTCTGCTGTCCAGAGGGTGCAGTGTGGGTCATGGCTGCTCAGACTTCTACACCACCCTGAGGACATTTGCAGAGGGTCATGTTAACGATGAATGTGAAGGTAGGGAATTACCTGAAAGGGTAGAAATCTGTGCTTTGAGGTTTGTCCTTTTGCTTGTCTGGGTGGGCAGTGGGAGATGGGAATTGATTTCTTTGCTCTGTAGAAGGCACTGAGACCCCAGTTCTCATTAGGACTTGTCTGAGCTGCTCCTTCACTCCTGCACACACAGAGATGTCCCTGGGCAGTGCCTTGATGCCAGGAGGGGTCTGCAGGGCAGAGCGCAGCACACAGCAGGTGGGATGAGGTCTGTGAGCATGAAAAGGGAGGAGAGATGGGGACAGAAAAACAGTTCCTGGCCAAGACAGTCTCCAAGCAGCAGAGACATGGGCAGGAAGGAAGAGAGAACTGCTCCCGAATGTGCCATGAGAAGAGGGATTCAGGCATCTCCCAGCCATCCACCACACTGCAGGTGCTTTTACTGGAGAAATCCCCTGGTCTCCTCACTCACACAGCACAGCCTCTGCCCTTAATGTCATGTGAACTTGGCCTTCCCTGCAGCCTGACCACCAAAGAGGAGGAACACTCAAGCGTCTGACTGTGTGCCCCTCTCCTGTCTCCCTTGGGAGGGGTAATTTGACATGTTCTCCTCATCTCCCTGCTGCCCTTGTTCTTGCTGTTACACTCACTGGTGTGTGTGGGGGGTGAGGTTTCAAGTGCAGCTGAGGCACCACTGCTGCGTGTACTGTCATGTACAGATGTCCATGGAGGAAAAGCATCCAGCTCCCACCCTGCTGATCTCTGGGGCTCTGGGTGCTGCAGTGTGTGGCTGGCAGTGATCTCACCCTGCTTTCAACATGTAACAAATCTAGGACAGTTGAGTCTTTCCTTGGGAGGTCCTGCTGGGCTGCAGGCTGCCCTCCAGTAGGGCAAAGCTCTCCCATGGCACCTCTGTGTTATGCAGGAGCCCTGTGGAGAAGACATCTCAGTGCTAAGGCCATGGGAATGGTGCTGGGCAGCTGCATGCAGGAAGCTGTAATGAGACCTCTGATTGCCTGGTTGGGAGGACAGAGATGAGGTCCTCCTCAGGTACAATGAGATGGAGTGAGGGATTTGGAGATCTGCACTTGGAAACTGGATTCCTCTGCTCTCAGCATTGTCCTGTTTCTTTTGTGGGGAACATACGAGTGTAATTGTCCTCCAGTCGACAGAGGTGCCAGCACAGCGCAGCTGAGACCAGGGCTGATGGACAGACCTGCTGTCCTAACTCTGTACTCAGGGAGAGTTCCTTTGCCTCTCAGAACCCACATTATTTCACTTGGAATGCAGCAGAAATGCCTGCATTAAAAACACCCCCCTAGGTGTGGTGGGGCAACTAGAACAGAAAACACAAAAATCCCCATAGGTCTGTTCTGCAGTCGGGTGAATAGGGAGCAGCAGTGTTGAAAAGCTTTCTGATATCATGAGCAGATTTAATCTGAGATCATCTTATGTTCCTATTTACCAATTTCTATAGGGCAGGACTGACTCCTCCAGATCCCACAGCAGAGCCTTCCACTCCCTAGGGCACCCTCAGCCAGCAGCAGCCGGAGCTCACTGAAGGTCTTCCTGAGAAGTGAAAGGTGGTTTGAAGGGGTTCAGTAAGAAATTGAATAGATATTTCTCAGAGACATCTACTTTAACTTTTCACTTCCTTTACCTCCTTGAATAGGTCCCCATTCCCAGAGGGACCAAATGTCCAACAGCAGCTCCATCACCCAGTTCCTCCTCCTGGCATTCGCAGACACACGGGAGCTGCAGCTCTTGCACTTCTGCCTCTTCCTGGGCATCTACCTGGCTGCCCTCCTGGGCAATGGCCTCATCATCACTGCCATAGCCTGCGACCACCGCCTCCACACCCCCATGTACTTCTTCCTCCTCAACCTCTCCCTCCTCGACCTGGGCTCCATTTCCACCACTCTCCCCAAAGCCATGGCCAATTCGCTTTGGGACACCAGGGCCATTCTGTACTCTGGATGTGCTGTCCAGCTCTTTCTGTGTGTCTTTTTGATTGCAGCAGAATTGTATCTTCTCACCGTCATGGCCTATGACCGTTACGTTGCCATCTGCAAACCCCTGCACTACGGGACCCTGATGGGCAGCAGAGCTTGTGTCCACATGGCAGCAGCTGCCTGGGCCAGTGGGTTCCTCACTGCTGTGCTGCACACGGCCAATACATTTTCACTACCCCTCTGCCAAGGCAATGCCCTGGACCAGTTCTTCTGTGAAATCCCCCACATCCTCAAGCTCTCCTGCTCAGATACCTACCTCAGGGAAGTTGGGCTTCTTGTGGTTGGTGTCTGTTTAGATTCAGGGTGTTTCATTTTCATCATACTGTCCTATGTGCAGATCTTGAGGGCCGTGCTGAGGATCCCCTCTCAGCAGGGACGGCACAAAGCCTTTTCCACATGCCTCTCTCACCTGACCGTGGTCTCCCTGTTTATCAGCACTGGCACGTTTACCTACCTGAAGCCCCTCTCCATCTCATCCCCATCCTTGGATCTGGTGGTGTCAGTTCTGTACTCAGTGGTGCCTCCAGCAGTGAATCCCCTCATCTACAGCATGAGGAACCAGGACCTCAAGAAGTCCATCAGGAAAGTTATTTCAGGGATGGATCTCAATACTGGTAAAATTTCCATCACCCTTCAGAAGTGAATCCCATGCTGCCCCATTGCAGGCCTGTCCTTTATTTGTTATTTATGATTTTTTAATCGTTATCTGTATTGTTATTAGTTTTTCTTATTTTTCTACATAAATGTTTGAATCCATCTTCCTTCTAGTGAGGAATGAACTTGCTCTGTCTGACCTGGAGCTGATATAAAAGTGTGTCTTTCACAGGGACTGAGCTGACACTCTCATAGCATCTCTCAAATAAAATGGGATCACTCCAGTGCACTCACTGACATTTGGGCTCTTCTGCCAAAGCTGATGTCAACAACAGGCCCAAGGAATTTCACTCAAAAAGGACCTGTTTCCCCTTCAAATTGGAAGGGAAAAGCTCATGGTTCCGCGTTGGTAGCTGTTAGAGACCAAGGCTTGGATTTTGGACCCACCCAGTGTTGTGTGGTGAATGTGGAGATGTTGAATGGTCAGTGAGGTACATACCCAGGGCTTTCTCAGATATGCCAGTGCAGAAGAAATTCTCCAGGAAGGTAATCTAGAGCTTCCTGGAGAGCCTCGATGTTCTACAGGAACAATGTGTGCCTGGGGTAAACAGTAAGTGAAGCTCCACTAAGTGAGAGATCACCCAAGGTGGCATCACCGAAATGGAAAATGCGAAATACTGGTATCTGCAACGAAAGAAAGGTGGACATACCTGGCCATAAACAGACAATCTCCAACAGGGAACAGCACCTCTGAAGGCACCACACCAATAACAGAATACACACAACCATGGACAACATAACTGTCCTCATGCTATTCCCTTCTCAGGCTGATCTGGGGTGAAGGCCATGAGTGGTCTGGTCATCCTCTGCAGCATTTACCCATGGGCACACACACACACAGTTCCTCCAGTGTGGGCCTGAGTTTTGGGTGTGCTCAGGTGCCCTACCCAGTCTTGGAGCCATTACTCACTTGGCAACTTCAGCCTGGGGTCTCTCCACATCCTCATGTCCTCCTCTTCCAGCCACCTGGAGGTGGCCATCAAAACATGTACGTACATTCAGACACCGCCCCCCCCACCCCCATACACACCCACACTCACACACAAATGAGCACGTTCGCATAGCAAATAGCCAGGAGCAGAGGATAAGAAGAAGGCAGGACACACCATGGTGATCAGGCACAGGGTTTGCACAGATCAGCACTGAGCAGCCCCTTCCCAGCTGCAGCAGCCCCCTTGCATCCCTCCCCATCCACAGGCTTCTTCCTCCCAGTTCACCTTGATCCTTCCCTTTCTGTGCCCCAGGCCCCTCCCCAGTTACCAACTGTCACCAATTACTTTTTCCCCAATGGTCTCAGCTTTGTTCCATTTGTACCATCATTTGGTAATTGGGACACCATTGCCTGGGTCATCTGGGCCTGAAATGGCATCACTGATGTGTTCCCCTGGCACTGCTGGCCTTGCAAGACTTGACTACCCAGAAGCTCCCCAGTGCTCCCCTCCAGTTCCCCATGCAGTTTGGCCTCTGCTCATGTTTCTGCTCTTCAGTCATTTGTGGGATCCATCTGGGACACATGGTGCTGCCTGCACTTCTAGTCCCTTCTCACACAGATCTCTGTCACATGCCGCAGTTTCTCATGCCATGTCCCATATGTTCCCATCTGATGTGCAGGTGTCTTCACCTCAGGGCAGGGCCTGACCAGGGCTCACTCATCTGCCTGCATCCTTCACATCTAGTGCTTCTGAGGACCTCATGATTTCACTGCTGTCATGAGGTGACCTCCCAGCAACAGCCCAACCACGCTGGTTTTACCCACCTCTGCCTCCCTGAGCAGTCATCTGTGTCATGTTGGGGTTTGTGATGTGCTTGATGATGTCACAGTACCTGCCTGCCTGCTGCAATTCAGTCAGGTTGCCAAACAAGTGACCTCAAAATCAACCTCCCAGCTACAATGCCTCTCCTGGCAGCTCTCTCTTCCTACAGCAGAAGTAACCTCCAAGCCAACCTCCCACCGCACTTACACGCCTTTCCCTCCCCTCCCCAGCAATGTCATTTCTGCTGGTCAGGCAGAAGCAATGCTCCCCCAGAGGGACTGCGAGCCCTGGTGGGACAGCTGGAGTGATGGGAGGGCAGCCATGGCTGGCAAGGTCTCCTCAGGAAGACAGGCCGGCAGGTGAGGAGGTGGTGGTGAGCTCTGTGCAAAGGAGAGGCTGGTGTGCACAGAGACTTCCCTTGGAGGTAGGACCCCACAATCTGCTGGGAGGGCAGCAAGTCTGGGCACAAGCGAACCATGAGATTCCTGCAGGGTGTGTAAGACAGCATTTTGACACAGACAGTCCATGAGCTGACTAGGGCTGGTCTCTTACTGACAGACAAAGTGGATCTGGCTGGGGATGGGAAGGGTGAGGGCAGCCGTGGCTGCAATGACCAATGAGTTGTTGGAGAAGTAGGACAACTAGCACAATGACAGAGCAGGACTGCAGGAGAGCTGATTTCAGTTTGCTGAGGATCTTCTTGGACTGTCCTGGAGGACACAGTAGCTGTGAGTCCCTCCTAGATCTTCAGGGACAATGTCCTCAAAGCCCAGGAAGAAGCCAATCTGATGTGCAAGGCGTTGAGCAGGGCCTGGCAAGAGGTCAGCATGGATGAACAGGGACCCCCCCGACTTAGGAGGTCAAAACCGAGCAGGAAGTGCAGGGAAGGCTGGAGGGGGAACAAGCTGCCCAGGAGGCAGATAGACACCTGGCCTGTGGGCGCAGCGATGGAGCCAGCAAAGCCAAAGTTCAGCGGTGGCTGGGAATGGCCATGCATGAGGAGGGCACCCAGAAGGGCTCCTCTGAATGTGTTGTCAGCACAAGGAAGGGAGCTGAGGGAACCCTGGTCTGAATGGCCAGTGGAGCAGGGGATAGAGTGACAAAGACAGTATAAATACAGTAATTCAGAGAATCATAGAATCATAAAACCGTAGAACACTTGGGTTGGAAAGACCTTTAAAGCTCATCCCCCTGCAGTGAGCAAGGACATCTTCAACTCGATCAGGTTGTGCAGGGTGCCGTCCACCTGACCTTGGTGTTTCCAGGGATGGGGCATCTACCCCTTCTCTGGGCAACCTGTTCCATGTTTCACCATCCTCATCATAAAAAATGTCTTCCTTATATCTAGTCTAAATCTTTCCTCTTGCCCTTGTAGCTTTGCCAGTGGAGGTTCAGGTTGGACATTAGGAAGCATTTCTTCTCAGAAAGGGTCATTAGACATTGGAACGGGCTGCCCAGGGAGGTGGTGGAGTCACCTTCTCTGGATGTGTTTAAAAAAAGACTGGATATGGCACCTAGTGCCATGGTCTAGTTGACATGGTGGTGTCAGGGCAATGGTTGGACTCGATGATCCCAGAGGGCTCTTCCAACCTGGTTGATTCTGTGATACCCCAACAGGCCCTGCTAAAACGTTTGTGTCCATCTTTCTTATAGGCCCCCTTGTAAGTAGAAAGGCTTCAATGAGATCTCCCTGCAGCCTTCTCTTCTCTAGGCTGAATAACCTCATCTCACTCAGCCTTTCTTCATAAAACAGATGTTCCAGCCCTCTGATCATTTTTGTGGTCTTCTCTGGCCTCCCTCCAACAGCTTATGTCTCTCTTGCTGAGGACTCATGAGCTGGACGCAGTACTTCAAGTGGTGTCTCATGAGAGAGGAGCAGAGGGGCAGAATCACCTCCCTTGACCTGCTGACCACGCTTCTTTTGATGCATCCCAGGATATGGTTGGCCTAGTTGGCTGCGAGCGCACATTGCTGGCTCAGGTCCAGCTTTTCATCCACCAGTACCACCAAGTCCTTCACCACAGGGCTGCTATCAATCCCTTAATCCCCCAGCCTGTATTGATATGATGGGGTTTCCCGACCCAGAAGCAGGACCCTGCACTTGGCCTTGTTGAACCTCATGAGGTTCACATGGACCTTCACTTCTCCAGATAGAATCACAGAATCATAGAATGGTTTGGGTTGGAAGGGACCTTAAAGATCATCTAGTTCCAACCCCCCTGCCATGGGCTGGGACACCTTTGATCTAGACCAGGTTGCTCAAAGCCCCATCCAACCTGGCCTTGAACACTGCCAGGGAGGGGGCAGCCACAGCTTCTCTGGGCAACCTGTGCCAGGGTCTCATCACCCTCACAGCAAAGAATTTCTTCCTAACATCTCATCTCAATCTCCCCTCTTTCAGTTTAAAACCATTCCCCCTAGTCCTGTTACTACTTGCCCTTGTAAAAGCCCCTCTTCCGCTTTCCTGTAGCCCCCTTCAGGTACTAGAAGGCTGCTATGAGGTCTCCCTGGAGCCTTCTCTTCTCCAGGCTGAACAGCCCCAACTCTCTCAGCCTGTCTTCATAGGAGAGGTGCTCCAGCCCTCTCATCATCTTCGTGGCCCTCCTCTAGAATCGTTCCAACAGCTCCATGTCCTTCTTATGTTGGGGGCCCCAGAGCTGAACGCAGTACGCCAGGTGGGGTCTCACAAGAGCAGAGTAAAGGGGCAATATCACTCCAACTTTTGAACTGCTGGCCACGCTGCTTTTGGATGCAGCCCAGGACACGGTTGGCTTTCTGGACTGCAAGCACGCACTGCCGGCATATGTTGAGCTTCTCGTCAACCATCACCCCCAAGTCCTTCTCCTCAGGGCTGCTCTCAATCCATTCTCCGCCCAGCCCGTATTTGTGCTTGGGATCCCCGACCACATGCAGGACCTTGCACTTGGCCTTGTTGAATTTCATGCGGTTCGCACGGGCCCAGCTCTCAAGCCTGTCAAGGTCCCTCTGGATGGCATCCCTTCCCTCCAGCGTGTCGACCACACCTCACAGCTTGGTGTCGTCGGCAAACTTGCTGAGGGCGCACTCAATCCCACTGTCCATGTCGCCGACAAAGATGTTAAACAGGACCGGTCCCAATACCGACCCCTGAGGAACTCCACTCGTCACTGGTCTCCACTTGGACATTGAGCCATTGACCGTAACTCTTTGAGTGCCACCATCCAGCCAATTCCTTATCCACCGAGTGGTCCATCCATCAAGTCCATCTCTCTCCAATTTAGAGACAAGGATGTCATGTGGGACAGTGTCAAATGCTTTGCACAAGTCAAGGTAGATGACATCAGTTGCTCTTCCCCTATCCACTAGCGCTGTAACCCCGTCGTAGAAGGTCAGCAAATATGTCAGACATGACTTAACCTTTTGAAGCCATGTTGGCTGTCAGCTATCACCGCCTTGATTTCCGTGTACCTCAGTATAGTTTCCAAGAGGATCTGCTCCATGATCTTGCCAGGCACAGAGGTGAGACTCACTAGCCCCAGTTCCCCGGGTCTTCCTTTTTCCCTTCTTGAAGATGGGGGTCATGTTTCCCCTTTTCCAGTCAGTGGGAACTTCCCCAGACTGCCACGACTTCTCAGAAATGATGGATAGCGGCTTAGCAACTTCATCTGCCAGTTCCCTCAGGACCCGTGGATGCACCTCATTAGGTCCCATGCACTTGTGAACATTCAGGTTCCTTAGATGGTCTTGAACCTGATCTTCTCCTACAGTGGGCGGTTCTTCATCCTTCTAGTCCCTGCCTCTGCCTTCTGCGACTAGGGTGGTGAGGCTAGAGCACTTGCCGGTAAAGACTGAGGCAAAGAAATCATTAGTACCCCAGCCTTCTCCATATCCCAAGTAACCAGGTCTCCCGTTTCCTTCCGGAGATGACCCATATTTTCCCTAGTCTTCCTTTTATCACTGACATACCTATAGAGCATTTCTTGTTGCCCTTGACATCGCTGGCCAGATTGAATTCTATCAGGGCTTTAGCTTTCCGAACATGCTCCCTGGCTGCTTGGACAATTTCCCTGTACTCCTCCCAGGCTACCTGCCCTTGCTTCCACCCTCTGTAGGCTTCCTCCTTGTGCCTGAGTTTATCCAGGAGCTCCTTGTTCATCCATGCAGGTTTCCTGGTGTTTTGCCTGCCTTCCTCTTTGTCGGGATGCATCGCTCCTGAGCCTGGAGGAGGTGGTCCTTGAATACTAACAAGCTTTCTTGGGCACCTCTTCCCTCCAGGCTTTATCCCAAGGGACTCTCCCAAGCAGGTCCCTGAAGAGGCCAAAGTCTGCTCTCCTGAAGGCCAGGGTGGTGAGCTGGCTGTGCACCCTCCTTGCTGCCCTATGGATCTTGAACTCCACCATTTCATGGTCACTGCAGCCAAGGCTGTCCTTGAGCTTCACATCCCCCACCAGCCCCTCCTTGTTGCTGAGAAAAGGTCCAGCATGGCACCTCTCCTCGTCGGCTCCTCTATCACTTGGAGAAGGAAGTTGTCATCCACGCATTCCAGGAACCTCCTGGATTGCTTGTGCTCTGCTGCGTTGTTCTTCCAACAGATATAGAGGTGGTTGAAGTCCCCCATGACACCAGGCCTGTGAATGTGAGGCTACACCTATCTGTCTATGAAGGTCTCATCCGCTCGTCTTCGTGGTCAGGTGGCCTATAGCAGACACCCACTATAATGTCTCCCATCCCTGCCCTCCCTTTAATCCTGTCCCATAAGCTCTCCATCAGCTCCTCCTCCATCCCAGGCAGAGCTCCATGCTCTCAAACTGGTCATTGACATAGAGCGCAACCCCCCTCCTCATCTCCCCTGCCTGTCCTTCCTAAAAAGCCTGTATCC
>NW_027167518.1:0-28694 GCF_013368605.1 Nyctibius grandis
ACCGCGGCCCCCCAGGGCCTGAGGACACCCCCCGGCCTCGTCCCCAACGTCCTCGTCCCACCCTGGACCATGCGGCCCCGCGGTGGCTTCTACCACGGTGGTGGCACCCACGGGGACGTGACCTGTGGTGGCACCTTCTACGTTGGCTTTGCCCATGGTGGCATCTCCCACAATGACTTTTTCTGTGGTGGCTTCTGCCATGGTGGCATCTCCTGCCGTGACACCTCCTGTGGTGGCAACACCCGCACGGGCAGCGTCCCCCGTGACATCATCTCTCACACTGGTGGCATCTTTCATGGTGGCATCTCCTGCAGCGGTGACATCTCCCATGGTGGTGGCATCTCCCATGACAACGTCTCTCACAGTGGTGGCATCTCCCATGGTGGTGGCATCTCCCATGATGACGTCTCCCACCATCGTGGCGTCTCCCACAGTCGTGGCATCTCCCATGACAGCATCTCCCCTGGTGGTGGCACCTCCCTTAATGCCATCTCCCAGGCTGGTGGCATCTCCCACGCCGGCAGCACATCCCACGGTGGTGGCATCTCCCAGAACAACGACATCTTCCACAGTGGCGACATCTCCCACAGCCACAGTGTCACCCAAACCAGCGGCATCTCCCACAATGGCATCTCCCACAGTGGTGACATCTCCCACGGTGGTGGCATCTCCCACATTGGCACCTCCCACAGCCATGGTGTCACCCAAACCAGCGACGTCTCCCACGATGGCACCTCCCACAGTGGCATCTTCCACGATGTCAACTCCCATGATGGCATCTCCCATGGTGGTGGCATCTCCCATGGTGGTGGTATCTCCCACAGCCATGGTGTCACCCAGACCTGCAGCGTCCCCCATGATGGCACCTCCCACAGTGGTGGCATCTTCCATGGTGGTATCTCCCACGGTGGTGGCATCTCCCATGGTGGTGGCATCTCCTGCAGCCATGGTGTCACCCAAACCTGCAGCATCTCCCCTGATGGCACCTCCCACAGTGGCATCTTCCACGATGTCAACTCCCATGATGGCATCTCCCACGGTGGTGGCATCTCCCATGGTGGTGGCATCTCCCACAGCCATGGTGTCACCCAGACCTGCAGCGTCTCCCATGATGGCACCTCCCACAGTGGCATCTCCCATGATGGCACCTCCCACAGTGGTGGTATCTCCCATGGTGGCATCTCCCACAATGGCATCTCCCACGGTGGCATCTCCCACAGTGGTGGCATCTCCCAACTCGTCCCCTCCCACCACGGTGCCATCTCCACCAGCTTCCTCCTCCGCCTCTCCCACCACCCTCGGTGGCCTCCCCATCTCCCCCTGCTCCTCCTCCTCCTCCTCCTCCTCCTCCACCCATCCCCAACGCGAGGGGCCACCTTCAAGGTGGGGGTGATGGGTCCTTGGACCTGTGACCCCCTCCTGGCCCAGGCTTTGCCCGAGGTGGCCTCCCGCTTGGCTGTCACCCGTCTCAACCGTGACCCCAGACTCAACAAAGGCTACTGGTGGGACGCGGTGGTGTTGACCGAGGCGTGTCAGACCCCCCAGGCCGTGACGGGGCTCCTCAACGCCGAGCGCTACGCCACCGGCTTGGTGGGACCCCTCAACCCGGCCACCTGCGGGGCCGCCGGGCTTCTGGCCACTGCCTGGAACAAGCCCTTGGTCTCCTGGGCTTGCTTGGGTGACGTCGAAGGGTTGGACACCTTGGTGACCCCCATGCCGGAACCCGCTGGGGTGCTCCACGTCATCCTGCGCTTCTTCCGCTGGGCCCACGTGGCCGTGCTCTCGGCCCCCCAGGACCTCTGGCGGGAGGTGGGGCAGGGCCTGGCCCAGGACCTCCGAGCGCGGGGGCTGCCCGTCACCGTCGTCACCGCCGTCGGGATCCAGGAGGACGAGGCCCGCGAGGCGCTGAGGAGGGTGCAGAAGGCGGACGGCGTCAGAGGTAACGGGGTGGGGGTGGGGAGGAGGGGGAGGTGGGATGGATGGATGGAGATGGAAGAGGAGGGATGGATGGAGATGGTGGGTATGGATGGATGGATGGAGATGGTAGGTATGGATGGATGGAGATGGAAGAGGGGGGACGGATGGAGATGGTGGGCATGGATGGATGGAGATGGGAGAAGAAGGATGGATGGAGATGGTTGGTATGGATGGATGGATGTAGATGGGAGAGGAGGATGGATGGAGATGGTGGGTATGGATGGATGGATGGAGATGGAAGAGGAAGGATGGATGAAGATGGTGGGCATGGATGGATGGAGATGGGAGAAGAAGGATGGATGGAGATGGTTGGTATGGATGGATGGAGATGGAAGAGGAAGGATGGATGAAGATGGTGGGCATGGATGGATGGAGATGGGAGAAGAAGGATGGATGGAGATGGTTGTATGGATGGATGGATGTAGATGGGAGAGGAGGATGGATGGAGATGGTAGATATGGATGGATGGATGTAGATGGGAGAGGAGGATGGATGGAGATGGTGGGTATGGATGGATGGAGATGGGAGAGGAGGATGGATGGAGATGGTACTTATGGATGGATGGATGGATGGAGATGGGAGAGGAGGATGGATGGAGATGGTGGGTATGGATGCATGGAGATGGGAGAGGAAAGATGGATGGAGATGGTAGATATGCATGGAGATAGTCGATATGGATGGATGGAGATGGGAAAGGAAGGATGGATGGACATGATGGGTATGGATGGATGGAGATGGAAGAGGGGGGATGGATGGAGATGGTGGGCATGGATGGATGGATGGAGGTGGGAGAGGATGATGGATGGAGATGGGAGAAGAAGGATGGATGGAGATGGTAGGTAGAGATGGATGGATGGATGGATGAGTGGAGATGGTGGGTATGGATGGATGGAGATGGGAGAGGAGGATGGATGGAGATGGTGGGCATGGATGGATGGGTGGAGATGGGAGAAGAAGGATGGATGGAGATGGTAGATATGGATGGATGGAGCTGGAAGAGAAAGGATGGATGAAGGTGGTGGGCATGGCTGGGGAGGAAGGACGGATGGAGTTGGGGGTTGTGGGAGAGCAAGAATGGATGATGATGGTGGGCATGGACAGGTGGAGGAAGGATGGATGGAAGTGGATGAAGGTTGTCTGGGGAGCTCCAGCAGGCCCCGGGTGGTGGAGGCCGCTGGTGTCCCCCACCGTGTCCCTGTCCCCCCCCCACCCCGCAGTGGTGGTCATGTGCATGCACTCGGTGCTGCTGGGCGGCGAGGAGCAGCGCGTGCTCCTGGAGAAGGCCGAGGACATGGGCTTGGCCGACGGCACCTACGTCTTCATCCCTTACGACGCCCTCACCTACCCGCTGCCCTACCGCCGCGTGCCCTACCCCGTCCTGGCCAACAACACCAAGCTGCGCCGGGCCTACGACGCCGTCCTCACCATCACCATCGACTCGCCCGACGTCACCTTCCACGAGGCCCTGCGCCAGGCCAAGGAGGCCTACGAGATCCCGGCGCACATCAACCCCACGCAGGTGGGGTGGGGGGGCACCTCCGTGGGGTTGGGGGCATCTCCATGGGGTTGGGGGCACCTTCATGGGGTTGGGAGGCATCTCCACGGAGTTGGGAGGCACCTCCATGGAGTTGGGGGCACTTCCATGGGGTTGGAGCCACCTCCATGGAGTTGGGGGCACTTCCATGGGGTTGGAGGCACCTCCATGGGGTTGGAGGCATCTCCATGGGGTTGGGAGGCACCTCCATGGAGTTGAGGGCACCTCCATGGGGTTGGAGGCACCTCCATGGGGTTGGACGCACTTCCATGGGGTTGGGATGTGCCTCCATGGAGTTGGAGGCACCTCCATGGGGTTGGGGGCACCTCCATGGGGTTGGGAGACACCTTCATGGGGTTGGGGCATCTCCGTGGGGTTGAAGGCACCTCCATGGGGTTTGGGGGCACGTCCATGACGTTGGGGGCACCTCCGTGGGGTTGGGGGCACCTCCATGGAGTTGAGGGCACCTCCATGGGGTTGGGGGCATCTCCATGGGGTTGGGAGACACCTTCATGGGGTTGGGGCACCTCCACGGGGTTGGAGGCACCTCCACAGAGTTGGAGGCACCTCCACGGGGTTGGGGGCATCGCCATGGGGTTGGGGGCATCGCCATGGGGTTGGGGGCATTGCCATGGGGTTGGGGGCATTGCCATGGGGTTGGGGCACCTCCATGGAGTTGAGGGCACCTCCATGGGGTTGGGGGCATCTCCATGGGGTTGGAGGCACCTCCATGGGGTTGGGAACACCTCCATGGGGTGAGGGACACATTTGTGGGGTGAAGGACACATCTGTGGGGAGAGGATGGGAAGCATCAGGGTTATGGGTTGGACGTGGGGTGGGGCAGTTGGTGGAGACCGTGGCCAACAGAACTTGGGTGGAGGCGATTGCGGCTTGTAGGCAGTGCAGGGAGGTGGCCAAGGCCAATGGGAGAGGGGGCGGATGTGATGGTGGCCAATGGGAGTTAGGCAGAGATGACTGTAGCCAATGGGAGTTGGGCGAAGGCATTGAGTAGAGATGACCTTGGCCAACAGCGTCAGGTGGAGATGACTACAGCCAACCAGCTTGGGTGGAGATGGACCATGGCCAATGGCATTGTCCTATGGGTGTCCCCATGGCCAACGGCATTGTCCTATGGTGTCCCCATGGCCAACGGCATTGTCCTATGGTGTCCCATGGCCAACGGCATTGTCCTATGGTGTCCCCATGGCCAACGGCATTGTCCTATGGTGTCCCCATGGCCTCCTGGAGCTGCTGGTGGCACCTCCTGCCACCTCCTCTCACCCCACAGGTCCACCCCCTCTTCGCCACCATCTACAACTCCATCCGCTTCCTGGCCAAGGCGGTGGAGGCCACGCGCCGGACCAGCCGCTGGGTGATGGGCACCAGCGTGGCCGAGCACGCCCGCGACTTCCACCTGGAGGGCTTCTGCCAACCCTTCTACGTCACCGAGGACGGGGACGTCAGCGTCACCTACGTGGTCCTGGACACTGATGGCAAAGGCGACCAGTTGAGGCCGGTCTACGGGCTGGAGCCGGGCACGCGGGGCCTGAGCTACCGTAGCCACAGTGTCCACTGGCCCCACAGCTCCAGCCCCGGCACCGACTCCAGCTGCTGGTTTGAGGCGGGCTCCATCTGCAACGGGGGTGAGTGGCCACCACCGTGGGCCTTCTCCACCACTTCTGTCCTGCCACCTCGTGTATGACCAGGTGGCCACGGCGGACTGTAGGTGGCCATGAGTGACCACGGTGTACATCCATGACCATAAGAACTCATAGGTGGTCATGGTTGACTGGAGGTGGCCATGGGTGACCATGGGCATGGCTGACCAGAGGTGGTCACGGATCACCATGATGTGCCTCCATGACCATAAGCAGTCATAGGTGGCCATGGGTGATTGAAGGTAGCCATGGCTGACTGGAGGTGGCCATGGGTGACCATGGTGTGCCTCCGTGACCATAAGCAGTCATAGGTGGCCATGGGTGACTGAAGGTGGCCACGGGTGACCACGGTGTACATCCATGACCATAAGCAGTCATAGGTGGCCATGGCTGACTGGAGGTGGCCACGGGTGACCATGGTGTGCCTTCATGATCATAAGCAGTCATAGGTGGCCATGGCTGACTGAAGGTGGCCACAGGTGACCATGGTGTGTCTCCATGACCATAAGCAGTCATAGGTGGCCATGGCTGACTGGAGGTAGCCATGGTGTGCTTCCATGACCATAAGCTGTCATAGGTGGTCATGGCTGACTGAAGATGGCCATGGGTGACCATGGTGTGTCTCCATGACCATAAGCAGTCATAGGTGGCCATGGGTGACCAGAGGTAGCCATGGTGTGCCTCCATGATCATAAGCAGTCATAGGTGGCCATGGCTGACTGGAGGTGGCCATGGGTGACCAGAGGTAGCCATGGTGTGCCTCCATGACCATAAACAGTCATGGTGGCCTTGAGTTCCCAGGTGACCATGGCCCACCATGGGACACCCTGGGTGGCTCCTCTGGGCCACCCCACGCCTTCACCCCTTTCCTGTCTCTGGCATAGGGCTGGACGCCACCTTCGTCCTCCTCATGTTCCTCCTCATCTGCGCCCTCGGCGCGGCCGGGGCTGCCCTCGCTTGCTTCATCAGGTGGGTGCCACCACATCATGGGGTGCCGCGTGGCTTGGGGGTGACCTCAGGGAGGTACAAGGCCCCTGGGGGGAGGCATCTCAGCAGCTTCCATGTCCCCTCCCTGCAGGCGCCGCATCCAGCAGGCCCAGCTGATGACGGGGCCCAACAAGATCATCCTCACCATGGAGGACCTGACCTTCATCAACAGCCAGAGCACCAAGCGGGTGAGGGATGGGGGGGGGCGCTTCTGTGGTGGCTTAGGGACTTGGTGGCCCCAGAGGTGGCTGGAAAGGAGACCCTGTGGCCTGAAGGCTGCCCCATGGTCAGCCTTGGCCTTGGAAGGAGAATCATGGGCCATGGGACCCCATGGGTGACACGTCCCCATGGTTGATGGATCCTCATGGCCTGGTGTGGCCATGGGTGACCACAGTGTGCCTCCATGACCATAAACAGTCATAGGTGGCCATGGGTGACCGGAGGTAGCCATGGTGTGCCTCCATGACCATAAGCAGTCATAGGTGGCCATAGCTGACTGAAGGTGGCCACGGGTGACCATGGTGTGCTTCCATGACCATAGGGTCATGCCTCCAGTGTCCCTGTGGCCTAAGGTGGTCCACATGACCAAGACCCTCCTTGGGAGGTGACCTAGAGGCTGATGGGTCCCCATGGGTGATATGTCCCAATGGGTGACGTGTCCCTGTGGGTGCCATGTCCCCATGGCCTGAGGTGTGTCCTGATGGTCGACGTGTCCCCGTGGCCTGAGGTCTCCCCAGGGGCAGGCTCTGCCCTGGGAGATGATCCACAGGCTGGTGGGTCCCCATAGGCGACGTGCCCCGTTGGGTGCCATGTCTCCGTGGGTGACGTGCCCCTCCACGTCCCTCCGGGTCACACCTGACCTGTCCCCACGCCGCAGGTGGACGGCAGCCGTACCAGCCTGACTGGCCGCAGCGGTGGGGACACCAAGAGCCTCAAGAGCGTGACCGCGGGCCCCGACAACACCAACGTGGCCATCGTTGAGGTGAGATGTCCCCTCGTCCCCTTCCCCGCGTGTCCCCCACCCACGTTACCCTTCCCATCACCCCAACCCGTTTCCCCACCTCCCACCTCCGGGGGCGACAAGGCAGAACCGAGGCTTCAGGGACACTTGTCCCCACCCTGGGCCCGCCCACGCCACATCCTGGTTGGACGATTGACATCTCCGCGGCCATGATTGACAGCTGCCTCCCGCCCTCTCCCGCAGGCAACCGAAAGCCCGAAGGGCTACAGCCACCTCCCCCTCCTCCTCCTCTTGTTTAACCAGCAGAGCCTTGTCGCCTCCGTCCAGGTAAGGTGGACGCCGAAAACCCACCGTTTCACCCCAAAATTGGTCCTTCTGCCTCACCCACCACCTCGTGTCCGTGTCCCCTGTCCCCCCCCGTCGCCCCAACGGGGGCAAAAAGAGGGGCCGGGCGGTGGCTTTTGGCTGAACGGATGAGGATCCTCCAGTGGCTTCAAGTAGGGTTGTGTGTTGAGGTGGGGACGTGGGGATGGTGATGGACGGAGGACGAGGAGTGTCCTCCCGCCACCGGTGTCCCCACGTGTCCCCAGGGCCTCGGAGTGGGGCTGGTCCTGGGGGTGCTCAGACCTCACACGCTCTGCGTCCCCCCCCAGGGCGACTGGGTCTGGCTGAAGAAGTTCCCCGGAGATGGGCACAGTGAGGTGAAACCGGCCACCAAACTGGCCTTCTGCAAGGTGAGGGGGCCACGGGGACAATGCTGGGCCATGGGGGACAATGCTGAGCCATGAGGGACAACATTGGGTCATGGGGGACAATGCTGGGTCATGGGGGACAACGTTGGGTCATGGAGGACAATGTTGGGTCATGGGGGACAATGTCGGGTCATGGGGGACAACGCTGGGTCATGGGGGACAACATTGGGTCATGGGCAACAATGCTGAGCCATGAGGGACAACATTGGGTCATGAGGGGCGTTAGGTCATGAGGGACAATGTTGGGTCATGGGAGACAACGTTGGGTCATGGGAGACAACGTTGGGTCATGGGCAACAATGCTGAGCCATGAGGGACAACGTTGGGTCATGGAGGACAGCGCTAGGCCATAGGGGACAATCTTGGGTCATGAGGGACAGCGCTGGGTCATGGGGGACAAGGCCAAGCCAGGGAGAGGGCACTGGCACAGAGGGGACAATGTCAGGCCATGTGGGGACAATGCTGGACCATGCTGGGACAAGACCAGGCCATGGGGGACAATGTTGGGTCATGAGGGTCAACACCAGGCCATGGTAGGACAATGTCAGGTCATGGGGGGATAATGCTGGGTCATAGAAGGTCATGGGGGTCAACACCAGGCCATGGTAGGACAATGTCAGGCCATGGGGGGACAATGCTGGACCACGCTGGGATGAGGTCAGGCCATGGGTGACAACACCAGGCCATAAGGGGACAAGACCATGCCCCAGGGACAAAGTCCCACGTGTCTTCTGGCCCGGGACAGCTGCGTGACCTGCGCCACGAGAACGTCAACCTCTTCCTGGGCTTCTTCCACGACTGTGGCCTCTTCGCCATCGTCTCGGAGCACTGCTCCCGCGGCAGCCTCGAGGACCTCCTGCGCAACGAGGACATGAAGCTCGACTGGATGTTCAAGTCCTCCCTCCTCATCGACCTCATCAAGGTGACAGCCCAGCAGGGGGGACGTGGTGGGGGCCTTGGCATGGTGGCCACCGGAGTGGAGGTGGCTGCGGTGGTGTTGGTGACCATGGTGATGGCCTTGGTGGTGGCCGTGGTGGTTCTGGTGGCTGTGGTGGTGTTGGTGACCATGGTGATGGCCTTGGTGGTGGCCGTGGTGGTTCTGGTGGCTGTGGTGGTGCTGGTGACCATGGTGATGGCCTTGGTGGTGGTGGCCATGGTGGTGACCGTGATGGTGGTAGCCATGGTGGTGGCCATGATGGTGGTGGCCTTAGAGTAGCCATGGTGGTCTCCATGATGGTGGTAGCCATGGTGCTTGTGTCCATAGCAGTGATGGCCATGGCAGTAGCCATGATGATGGCCATGATGTTGGTAGCCAGGGTGGTGGTGGCCATAGTAGTCATGGCCGTGTCAGTAGCCATGGTGATGGCCATCAGGGTGGTGGTCTTGACAGTGGCTGTGGTGGTCGCCGTGATGGTGGTGGCCATAGTAGTGACGACCATGGAAGTAGCCATGGTGATGGCCATGATGGTGGTGGCCTTAGCAGTAGCCATGGTGGTCTCCATGATGGTGGTAGCCATGGTGCTTGTGTCCATAGCAGTGATGGCCATGGCAGTAGCCATGGTGGTCACCATGATGGTGGCATCCATGGTGGTGGTGGCCATAGTAGTGACGGCCATGGAAGTAGCCATGGTGATGGCCATGGTGGCAGTGACCATGATGATGGCCACGGTGGTGATGGCCATGGTGGTGGCTACGGTGGTGGCCATGGTGGCAGTGCCCTTAGCAGTAGCCATGGTGACGGCCATGGTGGTAGTGGCCATGATGGTGACCACGATGGTGGTGGCCAGGGTGGTGGTGGCCATGAAAGTAGCCACGGTGAGGGCCATGACGGTGGTGGCCACGGTAGTGACGGCCATGGTGGTAGCCATGCTGGTGGCCATGGTGGTGGCCATAGTAGTGATGGCCATGTTGGTAGCCATGGTGAGGGCCATGACAGTGGTGGCCTTGGCAGTAGACATGGTGATGGCCATGATGGTGGTAGCCTTGGTGGTGGTGGCCAAGTAGTGATGGCCATGGAAGTAGTCATGGTGATGGCCATGATGGTGGTGGCCTTGGCAGTAGCCATGGTGATGGCCATGACGGTGGTGGCCATAGTAGTGACAGCCATGGCAGTAGCCATGCTGGTGGCCATGGTGGTGGTGGTCTTGACAGTAGCCGTGGTGGTCGCCATGATGGTGGTGGCCACAGTAGTGACGGCCATGGCAGTAGTCATGGCGATGGCCATGGTGGTGGTGGTCTTGACAGTAGCCGTGGTGGTTGCCATGATGGTGGTGGCCATAGTAGTGACGGCCATGGCGGTAGCCATGCTGGTGGCCATGGAGTTGGCCATGGTGGTGGTCACCATGACGGTGGTGGCCACAGTAGTGACGGCCATGGCAGTAGCCATGCTGGTGGCCATGATGGTGATGGCCATGATGGTGATGGCCATGATGGTGGTGGTCTTGGCAGTAGCTGTGGTGGTCGCCATGATGGTGGTGGCCACAGTAGTGACGGCCATGGCAATAGCCATGTGGGTGGCCATGGTGGTGGCCACGGTGGTGGTGGCCATGACGGTGGGAGCCATAGTAGTGAGGGCCATGGCAGTAGTCATGGCGATGGCCATGGTGGTGGTGGTCTTGGCAGTAGCTGTGGTGGTCGCCATGACGGTGGTGGCCATAGTAGTGACGGCCATGGCTGTACCCATGCTGGTGGCCATGGTGTTGGCCGTGGTGGTGGTGGCCATGACGGTGACGGCCACGGCGTGTCCCTCAGGGCATGAGGTACCTGCACCACCGCGACGTGGTCCACGGGCGCCTCAAGTCCCGGAACTGCGTGGTGGACGGGCGCTTCGTGCTCAAGGTCACCGACCACGGCTACAACGAGCTGCTGGAGGCCCAGCGGGTGACCATGCCCACGCCCCGCCCCCAGGGTGAGGGGCGGGGCCGGGGGGCGGGGCCTCGGGGGAGGGGGTGTGGCCTGGGGGTGTTCTCGCCCTTGGGTGGGGCGGGGCTTGCTCTGAAGCCGGCGGTGGGGCAGCCAATGGGATGGCGCGTGGTGTGGAGGGGGAGGGCTGTGGGTTGGGTGGGGCTTCGGGGGGGCGGGGCCAAGGGAAGGGGCGGGGCCCAAGGGATTTGAGGGCTACTGGGTGGGGCCTCAGGGGGGCGTGGCCTTTGGGTTGGGGTGGGGCCATAGATCTGGGGGCGGGGCCATAGAGCTGTGGGTGGGGTCTGAGAATTGGGGGCGGGGCCTCCGGGCTGTGGGCGGGGCCATAGAGCTGTGGGCGGGGCCTGAGACTTGGGGGCGGGGCCTCCGGACTGTGGGCGGGGCCTTGGTGCCTGGGGGCGGAGCTTCGCGGGTCGGGGGTGTGGCTACTCCCATCCCCCTCCGGCTGGGGGTGGGGCCTCCCATAGTGGGCGTGGCCTCCCGTAGGGGGCGTGGCCTCCCGTAGGGGGCGTGTCCTGGCCATTCTAGGGGCGTGGCCACACCATTAAGGGACATCATTAAGGGGGCGTGGTCTGAGGGTGAGGGGGCGTGGTCTTATGGTGAGGGGGCGTGGTCTGACGTGGCCCCGCCCCCCCCAGAGCGGCTCTGGACGGCGCCGGAGCTGCTGCGGGACGCGGCCCTGGAGCGCCGCGGCTCCTTCCGCGGGGACGTCTACGGCATCGGCATCATCATGCAGGAGGTCATCTGCCGCAGCGCCCCCTACTGCATGCTGGGGCTGCCCCCCGAAGGTACCGCCCAGTCCCACCAGTCACCCCGCCCAGTTTCACCAGTAACACCAGAAGTCCTCCATCCCGCCCTGTAGCCCCCTTCAGGACACCCCAGTTGAGTCCCCCAACAAGTCTGGTGCCACCTTAGGGCTCCCCAAAGCCTCTTGGACCCCAAAACACCCCTTGGTCCCCCCCCCCAAATGACCCCCTGACACCCCCGGGGTCCCCTAGGACCCCCCCCAAGCACCTGTAGGACCCCCCAAGTATCTCCAGGATCCCACAAGTATCTCCAGAACCCCCCAAACACCTTTAGGACCTCCCAAGTAACTCCAGGATCCCACAAGTATCTCCAGGCCCCCCCAAGCACCTCTAGGACCCCCCAAGTATCTCCAGAACCCCCTCAAGCACCTCTAGGACCTCCCAAGTATCTCAAGGACCCTCCCAAGCACCTCTAGGACCCCCCAAGTATCTCCAGAACCCCCCCAAGCACCTCTAGGACCTCCCAAGTATCTCTAGAACCCCCTCAAGCACCTCTAGGACCCCCCAAGTATCTCCAGGATCCCACAAGTATCTCCAGAACCCGCCCAAGCACCTCTAGGACCCCCCAAGTATCTCCAGAACCCCCCCAAGCACCTCTAGGACCTCCCAAGTATCTCAAGGACCCTCCCAAGCACCTCCAGGATCCCCCCCAAGCACCTCCAGGACCCCCCGATCACCTCTAAGTTGCACCCAAGAATCTCCAGGACCCCCAAGCACCTCCAGGACCCCCCCAAGCACCTCTAGGACACCCCAAGTATCTCTAGAACCCCCTCAAGCACCTCTAGGACCTCCCAAGTATCTCCAGGACCCCCCCAAGCACCTCTAAGTTGCACCCAAGAATCTCCAGGACCCCACAGCATCTCCAGGAGTCCCACAAGTATCTCTAGGACACCCCAAGTATCTCCAGGACCCTCCCAAGCATCTCCAAGACCCCACAAGTATCTCTAGGAGCCCCCCAATCACCTTTAGGACCCCCCCAAGCATCCCTAGGACCACCCCCAGCACCTCCACAAGCTCCACAAGTATGTCCAGGATCCCCCCAAACATCTGTAGGACCTCCCCCAGTATCTCCAGGTCCTCCCAAGCATGTCCAGGACCCCCCACAACCACCTCTAGGACCCCCCCCAAGCATCTCAAGAACTTCCTCAAGTACCTCCAGGACCCCCTAAAGACCACTTGCCTCCCTCCCCCGCCAACTGACCCCCTCCAGCACCACTGGCCACCACTCCATGACCCCCACGTTGACCTCCCACCCCACCACCTCCACCCCACCCCCCCCTTGGTGACACCGATGTCCCCAGAGATCATTGAGAAGGTGAAGCGGCCGCCCCCGTTGTGCCGCCCGGCGGTCTCGGCCGACCAGGCGCCGCTGGAGTGCATCCACCTGATGAAGGAGTGCTGGAGCGAGCAGCCCGAGCGGCGGCCCACCATCGACCAGATCTTCGACCAGGTGGGACCAGTATGGGGTGATACGGGACCAGTATGGAGCGGGGTGGGACCGGTATGGGGTGATATGGGACCAGCATGAGGTGATATGGGACCTGGGCCATGGGGTTAGGTGAGCCCTGGGGCATGAAGTGGTGTGGGACCAGTATGGGGTGGGGTGGGGCCACTATGGAGTGGTGTGGGACCAGTGTGGGGTGATATGGGACCAGTATGGGGTGATATGGGACCAGTATGGAGTGGTGTGGGACCAGTAGGGGGTGATATGGGGCCAGTATGAGGTGGTATGAGACCTGAGGCATGAAGTGGTGTGGGACCAGTATGGGGTGCGACTGGGTTATGAGATGGTGTGTGACCAGTATGAGGTGACATGGGATCAGTATGGGGTGATATGGGGCCAGTATGGAGTGGTGTGGGACCAGTATGGGGTGATATGGGACCAGCATGAGGTGATATAGGGCCAGCATGAGGTGATATGGGACCTGAGGCATGGGGTTAGGTGGAACCTGGGGCATGACGTGGTGTGGGACCAGTATGGGGTGGGGTGGGACCACTATGGCATGGGGTGGGAGCAGTATGGGGTGACATAGGACCAGTAGGGGGTGATATGTGGCCAGTATGGAGTGGTGTGGGACCAGTATGGGATGATATGGGACCAGCATGAGGTGATATGGGACCTGGGGCATGGGGTTAGGTGGAACCTGGGGCATGAAGTGGTGTGGGACCAGTATGGGATGGGGTGGGACTGGGTTATGAGGTGGTGTGGGACCAGTGTGGGGTGATATGGGACCTGAGGTATGAAGTGGTGTGGGACCAGTATGGGGTGGGTTGGGACTGGGTTATGAGGTGGTGTGGGACCAGTGTGGGGTGATATGGGACCAGTAGGGGGTGATATGGGACCAGTATGGGGTGATATGGGGCCAGTATGGAGTGGTGTGGGACCAGTATGGAGTGGTATGGGACCAGTATGGGATGATATGGGACCAGCATGATGCGATATGGGACCTGGGGCATGGGGTTAGGTGGAACCTGGGGCATGAAGTGGTGTGGGACCAGTGTGCGGTGGGGTGGGACTGGGTTATGAGGTGGTGTGGGACCAGTAGGGGGTGATATGGGACCAGTAGGGGGTGATATGTGGCCAGTATGGAGTGGTGTGGGACCAGTATGGGATGATATGGGACGAGCATGAGGTGATATGGGACCTGGGGCATGGGGTTAGGTGGAACCTGGGGCATGATGTGGTGTGGGACCACTAGGGGGTGACATGGGACCAGTAGGGGGTGGGGTGGGACCAGTATGGGGTGATATGGGACCAGTATGAGGTGATATGGGACCTGGGGCATGGGGTTAGGTGGAACCTGGGGCATGAAGTGGTGTGGGACCAGTAGGGGGTGATATGGGACCAGTAGGGGGTGGGGTGGGAGCAGTATGGGGTGATATGGGACCAGTATAGGGTGATATGGGACCATTATGGAGTGGGGTGGGACCAGCATGAGGTGATATGGGACCTGAGGCATGGGGCTAGGTGGAACCTGGGGCATGATGTGGTGTGGGACCAGTAGGGGGTGACATGGGACCAGTAGGGGGTGGGGTGGGAGCAGTATGAGGTGATATGGGACCTGGGGCATGGGGTTAGGTGGAACCTGGGGCATGAAGTGGTGTGGGACCAGCGTGGGGTGGGGTGGGACTGGGTTATGAGGTGGTGTGGGACCAGTATGGGGTGATATGGAACCAGTATGGGGTGATATGGGACCTGGGGCATGGAGTTAGGTGGGATGTGGGGCATGGGGTGCTGTGGGACTAGTATGGGTTGGGGTGGGACCAATATGGGGTGATATGGGACCAGTATGGGGTGGGACCTGAGGTGTGGGATTGGGTGGGACCATTATGGGGAGGTGGGACCTGGGTTATGGGGTGGGGTGGGACCAGTATGGGGTGGTGCAACCTGAGTTGTGGGACCGCTATTGCACTGGGTAGGACTTAGGGTGTGGGTAGGACTTAGGATGTGGTGTGGGACCAGTATGGGGTGGAGTGGGACCTGAGGTGTGGGATTGGGTGGGACAGTTATGGGGTGGTGGGACCTGGGTTATGGGGTTGGGTGGGACCAGTATGGGGTGGTGGGACCTGGGGTGTGGGGTGGGGTGAGACCAGTATGGGGTGGTGGGACCTGAGTTATGGGGTTGGGTGGGACTTGGGATGTGGTGTGGGACCATTATGGGGTGGTGGGATCTGAGTTATGGGGTTGGGTGGGACTTGGGATGTGGTGTGGGACCAGTATGGGGTGGGACCTGAGGTGTGGGGTGGTGTGGGACAGTTATGGGGTGGTGGGACCTGGGTTATGGGGTTGGGTGGCACCATTATGGGGTGGTGGGACCTGGGTTGTGGGATCACTATTGCGTTGGGTAGAACTTAGGCTGTGGTGTGGGACCAGTATGGGGTGGCCAACCCATTGGTCTGGGGTGGGTCTGAGGTCCTACAGGGCTGACCCATGGCTGTGGGGTTCCTTGGGCCATGGGTCCCACCTTGAGACCTCTTGGGGGGGTTCTTGGGTAGTTCAAGAGCATCAACAAGGGTCGGAAGACCAACATCATCGACTCGATGCTGCGCATGTTGGAGCAGTACTCCAGCAACCTGGAGGACCTCATCCGGGAGCGCACCGAGGAGCTGGAGATCGAGAAGCAGAAAACAGACAGGCTCCTCACCCAGATGTTGCCCCCGTGGGTCCTGTGGTTGGGTGGGGTGGGGGGGAAGGATGGGGTGGGGGGTAGATAAGGGTTGGTCATCACCCCCTAGATCTCATGGGGCTTTGTAGGGATGGAGAGGGGAGCTCTGGGTGGGGCGGTCCCGTAGAGCTCAGCTGGGTTCTGTGGGGCTGGAGCGGGTAGAGGTGGGGCCAGGTTGGGGTTGACCATGTCCCTGTAGGCCCCACCCAGGTCTGTGGGGCTGCAGGGGGTTGGTGTGGCCACTGGGGACAGGTTGGGGTTGACCATGGTCCCCACAGATCCCACCCATGAATGTGGGGCAGGTTGGGGTTGACCATGGTCCATTGACCCCCACCCAGGTCTGTGGGGCTGGAGGGGGTTGGTGTGGCCATTGGGGACAAGTTGGGGTTGACCATGGTCCATTGACCCCACCCAGGTCTGTGGGGCAGGTTGGGGTTGACCATGGTCCATTGACCCCACCCAGGTCTGTGGGGCTGGAGGGGGTAGAGGTGGGGCCAGGTTGGGGTTGACCGTGTCTCTGTAGGCCCCACCCAGGTCTGTGGGGCTGGAGGGGGTTGGTGTGGCCACTGGGGACAGGTTGGGGTTGACCATAGTCCATTGACCCCACCCAGGTCTGTGGGGCTGCAGGGGGTAGAGGTGGGGACAGGTTGGGGTTGACCATGTCCCTGTAGGTCCCACCCATTCTGTGGGGCTGGAGGGGGTTGACCATGGTCCATTGACCCCACCCATGAATGTGGGGCAGGTTGGGGTTGGTGTGGCCACTGGGGCCAGGTTGAGGTTGACCATGGTCCGTTGACCCCACCAAGGTCTCCCAGTCCCCACCCTACCCCATCCCCGTGGTCCCTGTGGTCCCCTAGGCCACCACATGCCGATGGCTGAGGAGCCACTCAGGACACATGGGTCTCTAGTGGGAAGATCTGGAGACCCTGGAGACCCCCAACTGCCTCGATGGTGGGGACACGGGTGGTCCCCCCTGAGTCCCAGTGTCCCCCCCCGTGACACGGCAGGTCGGTGGCCAAGGCTCTGAAGATGGGCACCCCCGTGGAGCCCGAGTACTTCGAGGAGGTGACGCTCTACTTCAGCGACATCGTGGGCTTCACCACCATCTCGGCCATGAGCGAGCCCATCGAGGTGGTCGACCTCCTCAACGACCTCTACACCCTCTTCGATGCCATCATCGGCGCTCACGACGTCTACAAGGTGACAGGGCCACCCCGTGGCACCGGTGGCCATCGTCCCCTGGGTCACGGCTGCAAACATGGGGTGTGGCCACCGAAAGAACATGTTTGGGTGGCCTCATGGTCCTTAGTGACATCTACAAGGTGGTGGGGCCACCCGATGGCACTGCAGGCCACGGTCCCACCAGCGGTGGTTGGGCTTTGGCCACCTCACCCTGCAGATACGGGGACGTGGCCACCAAACATGGGTGGTGATGGGTCTCCAAGGTCCTTAGTGATGTCCATGAGGTGACCATGGCTCTTGTGGCCATGGCCCTTCGGACGTGGCTGTGGTGGCCACCTCACCCTGCAGATACGGGGATGTGGCCACCAAATGTGGGTGGTGATGGGTCTCCAAGGTCCTTAGTGACATCTGTGAGGTCACCGTGGCTCTGGTGGCCATGTCCCTTGGGACATGGCTGAGCTTTGGCCACCTCACCCTGCAGATAGGGGACGTGGCCACCAAACAGACATGGTTATGTGTCCCCAAGGTCCTCAAGTGACATTGCCAAGGTGACGTGGCCACCTGGTGGCCTCCAAGGAACGTGGCCATGAATGCCCACCTCCATCTCCTCTCCTCCAAACCGAGGACGTGGCCACACTCAGTGTAGAGGGGGCGGGTGTCCTTGGTGGCCGTGGCCCCGCTGTGACACGGCCCGTGTCCCCCCTCCGTGGGCCATCCCCACAGGTGGAGACCATCGGCGACGCCTACATGGTGGCCTCGGGGCTACCGAAGCGCAACGGGAACCGCCACGCCGGTGAGATCGCCAACATGTCGCTGGACATCCTCAGCTCCGTCGGCACCTTCAAGATGCGCCACATGCCCGAGGTGCCCGTCCGCATCCGCATTGGCCTCCACTCGGGTACGGCCACGCCCCCTTCCCTGGATAGGTCCGGTTTGGACACGCCCCTCTGGACACGCCCCCTCCTGGCCACGACCCGTTGAGCCACAGCATCTTCTGGCCAACACTCAACGTGGACAAGACCCATTGGCCATGACCCGTTGGCCATAAGCCTTGGGGACACTCCCCCGGCCACGCCCCTTAGCCACGCCCCTAAAGACCACGCCCACACCCATTGGCCACGCCCCAAAAGACCACACCCACCTCAAGCCATCACAATGGCCACGCCCCTTCTTGGCCACTCCCAAGCTCATCACCTCTTGGCCAACACTCAACATGGCCATGACCCATTGGCCACACCTCATTGGCCATAATCCTTGGCCACACCCCCGTCCACGCCCATTGGCCACGCCCACAAAGACGACGCCCACCTCAAGCCCTCACAATGGCCACGCCCCTTCTTGGCCACACCCAAACTCATCACCTCTTGGCCAACCCTCAACATGGCCATGATCCATTGGCCATGACCCATTGTCTGTGACCCATTGGCTGCAACCCATTGGCTGTAACCCTTGGGGACACTCCCCTGGCCACGCCCATTGGCCACACCCCTAAAGACCACGCCCACCTCAAGCACTCACAATGGCCACGCCCCTTCTTGGCCACACCCAAGCTCATCACCTCTTGGCCAACACTCAACGTGGCCATGACCCGTTGGCCATAACTCTTGGCCACACCCCCCCCCCACGACCCCACCCCGAGGCCCCGCCTCCTCTTGACCCCGCCCCACGTGGCCACGCCCCCCTGAAGGCCCCGCCCCCCCGCAGGGCCCTGCGTGGCCGGCGTCGTGGGGCTCACCATGCCGCGCTACTGCCTCTTCGGGGACACCGTCAACACGGCGTCACGCATGGAGTCCACCGGCCTGCGTGAGTGGCCCCATGCGTGTGTGTCCCCCACACGTGTGTCCCCCAACATGGGTCTCACCACACGCCCCACCACATGTCCCTCACCCCGTGTGTCCCACTCCTCACGTGTGTCCCCCAACATGGGTCTCACCACATGTCCCACCACGTGTCCCCAACCTGTGTCTTCCGCTCCTCACACGTGTCCCCTGACATGGGTCCCACCACGTGTCCCCAACCCACGTGTCCCCCAACGTGGGTCTCACCACACGTCCCACCACGTGTCCCCAACCCACGTGTCCCCCGACATGGGTCCCACCACGTGTCCCCAACCCATGTGTCCCCCAACATGGGTCTCACCACACATCCCCCTACGTGTCCCCAACCCGTGTCTCCCCCTCCTCACCTGTGTCCCCCAACATGGATCTCACCACACGTCCCATCACGTGTCCCCCAACATGAATCTCACCACACGTCCCACCACGTGTCCCTCACCCCGTGTGTCCACCTCCTCACCTGTGTCCCCCATCATGCATCTCTCCACACATCCCACCACGTGTCCCCAACCCATGTGTCCCCCAACGTGGGTCTCCCCACACGTCCCACCACATGTCCCCAACCCACGTGTCCCCCAACATGGGTCTCACCACACGTCCCACCACGTGTCCCCAACCCACGTATCCCCCTCCTCACGTGTGTCCCCTGACATGGGTCCCACCACGTGCCCCCAACCCACGTGTCCCTCAACATGGGTCCCACCACGTGTCCCCCCTCCTCACACGGTGCCATGGGGCGGGGGACACAGGGTGACATGGGACAACATGGGGGGGACACAGGGGCTGGGGGTGACACGGGGTGGTGGGGAGGGGACACGGGGTGACGGGGGCCGTGGGGGAACACGGGGGGACACGGGGGGTCCCGGTGACACGCGTGTCCCCCCCCAGCGTACCGCATCCACGTCAACGCCAGCACGGTGGCCATCCTGCGGGCGCTGCAAGAGGGCTTCAAGCTGGAGATCCGGGGCAAGACCGAGCTCAAGGTGCCCCCCCAGGGCCCCTTAGTGCCCCCTTAGTGCCCCCATTGCCCCCTTAGTGCCCCCATTGACCCCCAGTGCCCCCGGTGCCCCCTTAGTGCCCCCATTGCCCCCTTAGTGCCCCCATTGCCCCCTTAGTGCCCCCGGTGCCCCCTTGGTGCCCCCATTGACCCCCAGTGCCCCCATTGCCCCCTTGGTGCCCCCATTGACCCCCAGGGCCCCCATTGCCCCCTTAGTGCCCCCATTGCCCCCTTGGTGCCCCCATTGACCCCCAGTGCCCCCATTGCCCCCTTGGTGCCCCCATTGACCCCCAGTGCCCCCATTGCCCTCTTACGTGCCCCCATTGCCCCCTTGGTGCCCCCATTGACCCCCAGGGCCCCTTTCTGCCCCTCTTAGTGCCCCCATTGCCCCCTTAGTGCCCCTATTGACCCCCAGTGCCCCCAGTGCCCCCCCAGTGCCCTTTGTGCCTTCAGGGCCCCTCTAGTGCCCTTATTGCCCCCCCATTGCCCCCATAGTGCCCCCATTGCCCCCTTATACCCGCTATTGCCTCTATTGCCCCCTTATTGACCCTATTGCCCCCTTATCGCCCCCATAGTGCCCCCATTGCCCCCTTATACCCCCTATTGACCCCATTGCCCACTTATACCCCCTACTGCCCCCATTGCCCCCTTATACCCCCTATTGCCCCTTGTTCCCCCTTATTGCCCCCTTAGTGCCCTTATTGCCTCTACTGCCCCCTTATTGCCTCTTATAGCCCCCCTTATTGCCCCCATTGACTTCTTATTGCCCCCATTACCCCCCAGCACCCCTTATTGCCCCCGTGGCCCACTTATTGCCCCCATTGACTCCTCCTTGCCCCCGTAGTGCCCCCATTGTCCCCTTATTGCCCCCATTGCCCCCTTGTTGCCCCTATTGCCCACATTCCCCCTTATTGCCCCCATTGCCCGCTTATTGCCCCTTATTCCCCCTTAGTGCCCCCATTGCCCCCTTATTGACCTCGTTGCCCCTGCATTGCCCCCCTTAGTGCCCCATTACCCCCTTAGTGCCCTTATTGCCTCTATTGCCCCCTCATTTCCCCCATCACCCCCTTATTGCCCCTTATTCCCCCCTTATTGCCCTCATTACCCTGTTATTAGCCCCATGCCCCCCTTATTGCCCCCATTGCCCACTTATTGCCCCCATAGTGCCCCCATTGCCCCCTTGTTGCCCCTATTGCCCCCATTGCCCACTTATTGCCCCATTGCCCCCTTATTGCCCCTTATTCCCTCTTATTGACCCCATTGCCCCCATTGCCCCCTTATTGCCCCCTTATTGACCTCATTGCCCCCTTATTGTCCCCCTTACTGCCCCCATTGCCCCCTTAGTACCCTTATTGCCTCTATTGCCCCCTCGTTGACTCTGTTGCCCCCTTATTGCCCCCATTGCCCCCTTATTGCCTCCATCACCCCCTTATTGCCCTCATTACCCTCTTATTAGCCCCATGCCCCCCTTATTGCCCCCATTGCCCACTTATTGCCCCTTATTCTCCCTTATTGCCCCTTATTCCCCCTTATTACCTCCATTGCCCCCTTATTGCCCTCCTTAGTGCCCCCATTGCCCCCTTGTTGCCCCTATTGCCCCCATTGCCCACTTATTGCCCCCATTGCCCTCTTATTGCCCCCATCACCCCCTTTATTGCCCTCATTACCCCCTCATTGCCCCTGTTGCCCCCTTATTGCCCCATCACCCAATTTATTGCCCTCATTACCCTCTTATTAGCCCCATGCCCCCCTTATTGCCCCCATTGCCCACTTATTGCCCCCATAGTGCCTCCATTGCCCCCTCATTGCCCCTGTTGCCCCCTTATTGCCCTCATTGCCCCCTTATTGCCCCCATTGCCCCCTTATTGCCCCCTTCCCCCCCCCCCCGCCCCCCTATTGCCCCCCGGGGGGGCTGACAGTGTCCCCCCCCAGGGGAAGGGCGTGGAGGACACCTACTGGCTGGTGGGACGCGAGGGCTTCACCAAGCCCATCCCCACCCCCCCGGACCTGCTGCCGGGGTGAGGGGGGGGGGACACCGGGGGGGGACACCGGGGGGGGGACACCGGGGGGGGGGGGACACGGGGGGGGACACCTGTGGGGTGACACCTTGGGGTGACACCTGTGGGGGGGACACCTGTGGGGGCACACCGGGGGGGTGACACCTGGGGGTGACACCTGGGGGGGGACACCTGGGGGGGGACACCTGGGTCCCACAGGTTGGCGGTCCTGGGGTCCCATGGGTGGGGGGTTCAGTGTCCCATGGGTGGGGGTCCCATGGGTGGGGGGTCCCATAGGTGGGGGGTCCCATGGGTGGGGGTCCCATGGGTGGGGGGTTCAGTGTCCCATGGGTGGGGGTCCCTGGGTGGGGGGTTCAGGGTCCCATGAGTGGGGGTCCCATGGGTGGGGGTTCAGTGTCCCACGGGTGGGGGTCCCACGGGTGGGGCTCCCATGGGTGGGGGGGGTCCCATGGGTGGGGGTCCCACCCTCGGCCCCCCAGCGCCAGCAGCCACGGCATCAGCCTGGACGAGATCCCGGCCGAGCGGCGGAAGAAGCTGGAGAAGGCCCGGCCGGGGCAGTTCAAGTAGCGCCCCCTGGCGCCGCCCGGGGGTAAGCCACGCCCCCTCCCAAGCCACGCCCCCTCCCCGAGCCACGCCCCCTCCCACTAGACCCCACCCACCAACCATTAAGCCCCGCCCACCACCACCAAGCCCCTCCCTCAGGGCGCCAAACCAACCGCCACCACCTCAGGCCACCGCCCTTCTCCCTCGCTGCGCTATTTGCATCTCATTAATATGCATAGCCACAGGCCCCGCCTCCCCTGAGGCAGTTGGTCCTCGCGGTACAGGGGTGGAGGGCGCATGGGGTGGTGCCGCTCTGGCCGCCCCGCAGCCCACTCTGTGCCTGCGGCTTGCTGGAGGACTGGCGGGGTCCTCCAAACCATAGAGAGGAGGGGAGGGGAGGGCGCCCCCCGCAGGGCCCCTCTGCACCCCCACGGTGCTCCGTGGTCACCGCCATGGCTGCCGGGAGTGGAGTCCTCCAAGACCATAGAGCTCTCTCCCACGCAGCCGCTCTGCACCGCCATGCTGCCCCTCTCTATGGTCACAGCCTGGAGGACCCCACAGTCCTCCAAGGCCACAGAGGTCTCTCCAAGGCAGCCACTCTGCGCTGCCATGCGGCCCCTCTCTATGGTCACGGGGTCCTCCAAGACCACAGAGGTCTCTCCAAGGCAGCCACTCTGCACCGCCACACTGCCCCTCTCTATGGTCACGGGGTCCTCCAGGCCACAGCGGTCTCTCCAAGGCAGCTGCTCTGCACTGCCATGCGGCCCCACTCTATGGTCACAGTCTGGAGGACCCCACAGTCCTCCAAGGCCACAGAGGTCTCTCCAAGGCAGCCACTCTGCGCTGCCATGCTGCCCCTCTCTATGGTCACGGGGTCCTCCAAGACCACAGAGGTCTCTCCCATGCAGCCGCTCTGCACCGCCATGCAGCCCCTCTCTATGGTCATGGGGTCCTCCAGGCCATAGAGGTCTCTCCAAGGCAGCACTCTGCGCCGCCATGTTGCCCCTCTCTATGGTCACAGCCTGGAAGACCCCAGAGTCCTCCAAGACCATAGAGTCTCTCCAACGCAGCCACTCTGCACCGCCACGTTGCCCCTCTCTATGGTCATGGGGTCCTCCAGGCCACAGAGGTTTCTCCCATGCAGCCGCTCTGCACTGCCATGTTGCCCCTCTCTATGGTCACAGCCTGGAGGACCCCAGAGTCCTCCAAGACCACAGAGCTCAGGCCAGAGCGCCCCCCCCCAGCCCCTCCGTACCTCCCGGGAGCCGTTCTATGACCATAGAGAGGCAGCCAGAGCGCCCCCTGCAGGCCCCGCCCTACGGACACGCCCCCCCCGCAGCCATAGGCCTAGAGCGGTGCCCCAGTGCATGCTGGACCGCTGCTAACGCCCCGCCCCTCTCCACAGCCCAGGTGCATGATGGGAAGGCGAGGAGGAGGAGCCAAGGCGCTGATTGGCCGGGTGGTGACGTCACAGGAAGTGGCTCCTAGCAGAGGACACGCCCCCCCCTTGGACTCCTAAAAGGGGCGGGGCCTCAACTGCACAGCCAATAGCAACCCTGGAGGGGGAGGGAGGTGCCGCTCTGGGTGCCGGCGGCCATCTTGGATCGGCCATCTTGGGCGGCCATCTTGGAGTGGCCATCTTGAGGCGGCCATCTTGGATACCCCACAGGTAGCCAATGGGAGAGGCCGCTCGCTCTTAAAGGGACAGTGAGCTTTTTTTTAGGGCCCGCCCCCCCCCCCATTTAAAGCGCCCCCGCCCCCTCCTTCCCCAGCCCCGCCCCCACAGCCCTTCTTAAAGGGGCAGCGCCGTCGGCCATCTTGCTCAGGAATATTTGTAGACCCCTCCCCCCCCCCCGTCTCTTAAAGGGGCGGGGCCGCCCCTCCCCCCCCACCCCTCCCCCCCGGCGACAATTTTCTGTAGAAAACCAAGATTTTGGCTCTAAAGCAGCTCTCGGCGTCGGCCATTTTGTTGCCACCCCCAGGGCGTGGCCCTTAAAGGGGCAGCGCGCGGGCGGCCATCTTGTCCTGTGTGTGTCCCCCCCCCTCGCAGCACAAAGGAGCACCCAGACGGGGGGTGGGTGACACCCGGGTCCCTTTATTGCCCCCCCAGGTGAGGGTGGCACCGTCACACCGTCCACTTCAGGCACCTGGGGGGGGAGGGGAGAGAGGGGGGGGTCTGGGGGGGGTCGTGTTGGCAGCGTCCCCCCCCCCCCCCGGCCCGGTCACGCGTGTCCTGGTGTGTCTGTCCCGTGTTCCTCCCGTGGCCCTGGGTGTTCTGGTGTCCCCACCCCATACTGGGTGCCCTGCTGGGTGCCCCCACCCCATACTTCTTGTCCTGGTGTCCCCCCCCACCATACTGGGTGTCCTGCTGGGTGCCCCCACCCCATACTGGGTGTCCTGGTGTCCCCCTGTCCCCATACTGGGTGCCCTGCTGGGTGCCCCCCTTATACTGGGTGTCCTGGCGGGTGCCCCCACCCCATACTGGGTGTCCTGGTGGCCCCACCCCATACCAGGTGCCCTGCTGGTTGCCCCACCCCATACTGGGTGTTCTGGTTGGGTGCCCCCCTTATACTGGGTGTCCTGGCGGGTGCTTCTACCCCATACTGGCGGTCCTGGTGCGTGTCTCCCCCCCATACTGGGTGCCCTGGTGTCCCCCCTATCCTCATTATTGGGTGCCCCCACCCCATACTGGAGGTCCTGGTGTCCCCCCCCCATACTGGGTGTCCTGGCTGGGTGCCCCCACCCCATACTGGGTGCCCTGGTGTCCCCCTGTCCCCATACCGGGTGGCCTGCTGGGTGCCCCCCTTATACTGGGTGTCCTAGCGGGTGCTCCTACCCCATACTGGGGGTCCTGGTGTCCCCCCACCCCATACTGGGTGTCCTGGCTGGGTGCCCCCACCCCATGCTGGGTGTCCTGGTGTCCCCACCCCATACCGGGTGCCCTGCTGGTTGCCCCCACCCCATGCTGGGTGTCCTGCTGGGTGCACCCCCCCATACTGGGTGTCCTGATATCCCCCTGTCCCCACACTGGGTGTCCTGGCTGGTTGCCCCACCCCATACTGGGTGCCCTGGTGTCCCCACCCCATACTGGGTGCCCTGCTGGTTGCCCCACCCCATACTGGGTGCCCTGGCGGGTGCCCCTACCCCATACTGGGTGCCCTGGCTGGGTGCCCCCCTTATACTGGGTGTCCTGGCAGGTGCCCCTACCCCATACTGGGTGCCCTGGTGTCCCCCCCATCCCCATACCGGGTGCCCTGCTCGGTGTCCCCCCCCCCCCATACTGGATGTCCTGGTGCCACCCCCCCCCCATACCGGCTGTCTCTTCCAATACTGGGTGCCCTACTGGGTGCCTCCCCGATACTGGGTGTCCTGGTGTCCTCCCTGTCGCCATACTGGATGTCCTGGTATCACCCCCCCATCATACTGGGTGCCTCCCCCCAATACTGGGTGACCTGGTGACCCCCTGATCCCCACACCGGGTGCCCTGCTGGGTGCCCCCACCCCACACTGGGTGCCCTGGTGTCACCGCCTACCCCGTACCAGGTACCCTTCTGGATGAGCCCCCCCCCATACTGGGTGCCCTGGTGTCCCCCCCGCCACCATACTGGGTGCCTCTCCCCAATACTGGCTGCCCTGCTGGGTGCCCCCCCCCCCCCCCCCGCCACTGGGTGCCCTGGTGTGCCTCTGTCTCCTTACTGGGTCTCCTGGCTGGGTGCCTCCCCTGTCCCCATACTGGCCACCCTGCTGGGTGCCCCCAGCCCATACTGGGTGCCTGGCTGGGTGCCCCCCTGTACCGGGTGTCCTGGTGGGTGCCGAGGCAGCGGCTGGAGCAGTAGCGGGCACCCTGTGCCCCCCCCACCCCGGGTGCCCTGCTGGGTGCCCCCAGCCCATACTGGGTGCCCCGCCCATACTGGGTGCCCTGCTGGGTGCCCCCAGCCCATGCTGGGTGTCCTGGTGTCCCCTCGCCCAACACTGGGTGCCCTGCTCGCTGCTCCCATCTCATACTGGGTGTCCTGGTCTCACCCCCCATACTGGGTACCCTGGCTGGGTGCCTCACCCCCATACTGGGTGTCCTGATGTCCCCCCGACACTGGGTGCCCTGCTGAGTGCCCCCAGCCCATACTGGGTACCCCGTGCCCCCCCCGTACCGGGTGTCCTGGTGAGTGCCGAGGCAGCGGCTGGAGCAGTAGCGGGCGCCCTGTGCCCCCCCCACTCCGGGTGCCCTGCTGGGTGCCCCCAGCCCATACTGCTGCCCTGTGCCCTCCCCACCCCGGGTGCCCTGCTGGGTGCCCCCAGCCCATACTGGGTGCCCCGTGCCCGCCCCGTACCGGGTGGCCTGGTGGGTGCCGAGGCAGCGGCTGGAGCAGTAGCGGGCGCCCTGTGCCCCCCCACCCCGGGTGCCCTGCTGGGTGCCCCCAGCCCATACTGGGTGCCCCCCCCCGTACTGGGTGCCCTGCTGGGTGCGCCCACCCCATGCTGGGTGTCCTGGTGTCCCCCCCATACTGGGTGCCCTGCTGGGTGCCTCCCCCCTATACTGGGTGTCCTGGTGTCCCCCCCATACTGGGTGCCCTGCTGGGTGCCCCCAGCCCATACTGGTGCCCCGTGCCCGCCCCGTACCGGGTGTCCTGGTGGGTGCCGAGGCAGCGGCTGGAGCAGTAGCGGGCGCCCTGTGCCCCCCCCACCCCGGGTGCCCTGCTGGGTGCCCCCCCTCATACTGGGTGTCCTACTGGGTGCCCCGGCGTCCACCCTATCCCCATACCTGGTGCCCTGCTGGGTGCGCCCGCCCCCATACTGGGTGTCCTGGTGTCCCCCCCACCCTGGGTGCCCTGTTGGGTGCCCCCAGTCCATACCAGGTGCCCCCCCTGTACCGGGTGTCCCGCTGGGTGCCCCCTCCCCATACTGGGTGCCCAGCTGGGTGCCCCCAGCCCATACTGGGTGCCCTGTGCCCCCCCCGTACCGGGTGTCCTGGTGGGTGCCGAGGCAGCGGCTGGAGCAGTAGCGGGCGCCCTGTGGCCCCCCACCCCGGGTGCCCTGCTGGGTGCCCCCAGCCCATACTGGTGCCCCGTGCCGCCCCCGTACCGGGTGTCCTGGTGGGTGCCGAGGCAGCGGCTGGAGCAGTAGCGGGCGCCGCAGGTGACGCAGGTGTAGGCCGAGGGGAAGCCGCAGACGGCGCAGAAATGGCGCTGGGGCAGGCGGGAGGGGGCGGCGCCGGCCGACACGTAGTTGGGGCCCTCGGCGGCCGACAGGTTCTGGGGGGGGGGCAAAAAGGGTCACCCCAAAGCCCCCCCTGGCACCCAAAGGGTGACACAAGGGTGGGGGGGCGTAGGGGTGGGGTGAAGCACCCCCAGCCCAGAAACACCCTGGAAAGGGGCACCCAGCACCCCAAAACTGCCCCAGAACCGCCCCAAAACTGCCCCAAGACCCCCAAAACTGTCCCAGGACCCCCCAAACCGCCCCAGGACCCCCCCAAACTGCCCCAGGACCCCCCCAAAACCCCCCCTGAGATCACCCAGCACCCCAAAACTCCATCCAAGACCCCCCCCAAACAGCCCCAGGACCCGCCCAAACAGCTCCGGCACCCCCCCAGGGTCCCCCTCAAGCTTCAGGGTCCCCTCAAGCCCCCCCAAGCTCCAAGGCCACCCCCCCAGGAGCCCCCCCAAGCCCTGGGACCCCCCCCCCAGTTCTGGGACCCCTCCAGAGCCCCCCCAAGCCCCAGCAGCCCCCTCAAAGCCCCCCCCAAGCCTCAGGGTCCCCTCCAGAGCCCCCCAAGCTCCAAAGCCACCCCCCAGGACCCCCCCCAAGCCTTGGGAACCCCCCCCCAAGCCCTAGTACCCCCCCCAGTGCCCCCCTCAAGCCCCAGGACCCCCCTCAAAGCCCCCCCCAAGACCCAAAACCCCCCTCAAAGCCCCCCCCCAAGCCTCAGGGTCCCCAAGCTCCAAGGTCACCCCCCAGGAGCCCCCCAAGCCCTGGGACCCCCCCCAAGCCCCAGGACCCCCCCCAGTGCCCCCCCCAAGCCCCAGGACCCCCCTCAGAGCCCCCCCCAAGCCTCAGGGTCCCCTCCAGAGCCCCCCAAGCTCCAAGGCGACCCTCCAGGAGCCCCCCAAGCCCTGGGACCCCCCCACATTCTGGGATCCCCCCCCAAGCCCCAGGACCCCCCCCAGTGCCCACCCCAAGCCCCAGGACCCCCCTCAAAGCCCCTCCCAAGCCCCAAGACCCCCCCCCCCCAGAGCCCCCCCCGAGCCCTAGTACCCCCCCCAGTGCTCCCTCCAAGCCCCAGGATCCCCCTCAAAGCCCCCCCCAAGCCTCAGGGTCCCCTCCAGAGCCCCCCAAGCTCCAAGGCCACCCCCCCAGGACCC